>NW_026704956.1:1800000-2100000 GCF_029867415.1 Vicia villosa | reverse complement strand
GATCAAAAAAATATTCTTTAGCGGAGCCATTATACTCACTACTATGGATGGCGAGGATTTTCCGCACCCTGTGAATGCAGACATAGTAAAAAAATACTACGTATAAGAAGACCCGCTAGGTTGACAAGCCTGGGAAAAAATAAGGGTGTTGAAAGTATTTGTGGGTAAATATTTTCGGTAATATATCGTATCCACAGGGATTGGTTAATATCACTGCCGTTCTATAGTTAATTATTTTGAGTTAGGAAAAGTAATTGGATTTGTTTTATGATTATGATGCTATTAAATCTAAACAATAATTTAAATGCAAATAATGAACGTTTGTTAACGATTAAGGAGATATGTTGAGCTTTAGGGTTCATCAACCTATTCCTATACAACTTATCAATTAATTCACAATTGAACAATCATTTGAATTACTATCTTCACTTATCCTCAAATATGATTCCATGTCTGCAAATCAAATTAGATAAACTTTTACCGGTATGAGATTCGATCTCTCCAAATATCAATATCGATAATAGTAATTAGGAACGATAATTATGAAAACCCAATCACAATTCCACCTCTGCAAATTGCAATTGAATCAATATAGTAACCTAGGGCAAAAGTAAAAATCCTCTCTTTCGATCAAGGATTCAACAATGATGTAAATTAAAAGCAAGGTTTCTTATTGATAATAAAATTCAAACAATTGTTCATAGGAAAGAATCAATGGTATTGTATATTCATAGGTTAACTACTACCTTAAACTCAACAAGAGGGATTTAGCTCTCCATAGACATGAAGAACACACAAGAATTAATGGAGGGATTCATCTTCATCAATGGAATGTCTTCGATTGGTAAAGAATTGGCCTTCAATTGTTGTTCTTGACTGCAAACTCAGAATGCTCTCCTAATTTCGCTCACAAAAAGATCTCCCTTTCACTTGGAAGCTAGGGCTTCTATTTATAAGTTTTGGGCTTTTAACGCCGAGGCCGCGGCGCGGCAACGGAAGTGCGCGGCGCAATCACAAACAGAGACTTTGGCGCGGCGCTGGCTAGAACTCCCGCGGCGCGCCCTTGTCAAACTTCATCTTTTTGCTTTGCCTTTGATACTTCCAGCTTCCTTTCCTCTTCATGTTTTCCTAAAGCTCCAGTTCAGCTCTAAACCTGCATCAATAACACCCACAAGTGATTCGATTTGCTTTACACATGAACTAAACCTTTTCAGTTCAATTCTCACTAAAAACCTGTGGATCTATCACAATTTGCATTAGTTTAGAGAAGAAATCACTTATATTAACACATGAATTTACCATTAATTTACTCCTAACAAACTCTCCCCAACTTAGAGCTTTGTTTGTCCCTAAACAAAATTACTTACCTCCAACAAAACATACCAACAGTCATGCAACAAGTTTTTCAAAAAGGTTTCTCAAGTGGTTCAATTTAGTAACCAAGTCAAAATACTCCTCCTCTTCCTGCAAACTCAGAACATACACACGAAACAAATTTTGAAAGCAAATTACCTCCAGAAGTTCAAAACACTTCACAATTGTAATTGAATCAGCACTAATCACTCTCATCAAAAAGTATGATGAATAAAAGAGGGGTTAAACACTCATCCAAACAATTAAATCAACAAAGATCCATATCATACGTTCACCAAATTGTTAGCATCAAGTCGTGTGGAATCTGAGAATCAGAAGGTCTTTCTAGGGTTGTAATGCGGTTTAGATTCAAAGAAAAGAAGATAATCAAGGGTTGTTCCTAATCTAGGGAAGCATCCAAATCATAACTCATTCCTTCTTCTCTATACTTTAATTTTCACCCATTCATCTTTTTTCATTCGTAGCCCAGTGTTTCTTTTTCTTTGCTTTTTCTTTTTTTTTTCAACAACTGTTTAGATTCAAACGTTGTTCTTTTTCAAAAAAAATTTTTTAAGCTACGAATTTCTTTTATCCTTCACAGATTACTACCTGTACTTACTCTCCTTTTGATTGTGACTCTCCCCAACTTGGAGATCAACCCGTATCTAGATTATATGAATGCTCCCCTACTTTCTAAAAAGGTCAAAGAGAAAACACATCACCAAATTTTATGGTTGATGGTCCAAAACAAAACTTTTTATTGAGATCAAAACTCACCAGGTATTTTCCTCGGTGCATATTATGATGCTTATCTTGACCTCAGGCTCAAAGAATGGTTAGCAAAAAGATCACACTCTCACAGAAGAAAATAAGTTTTACGTTAAAATAGGCTAAAAGAACTCTCAGATTCAAATAAGTGCCTAAATCACTTTCACAGATTTCCACAAACGATGCAACAACCGGTTTAGCATGATACAAACAAGTCAAAACAATTGATGGTCTCCTGCATATAGTAAACAATGGAAAGCTTTCCTCACAATGGTTAAGGCTAAATCGATCCAATAAAATAGTGTACCATAAAGAACTTCTGTTAAGAATTTACTAACAACCTAAATTTCATGCACACATTAGGAGTTTGAGTTCAAAAATCCATACCTGCTTTGTTACTTTATTGAAAAAGAAAGTGAAAACTGAATTTCAAAAATTTTCACTTCACTCACTACCACTTTCACGCATGTTGCTCCGTTGTTGGTGTTTTGCTTGAGATTCTCATTCTGTTGTGGGACTACTTACTCTAAATCGAGATAGACAGAAAAGAAAACAAACCAGTTGCAATGCATAACAAAAACTTTAAAGAAATAATAAACAGAAAATTGAAAAATGCAAAAGAGTAAATCCACCCCCAAACTTGAACTAAACATTGACCTCAATGTTTCGTAACAAGCCCGAGAGGGTTGACTCATAGAGGGTATTGCAATATCAATTGCCTCTTCCTAGCTTTCACCAGAAAGGTCCCCTTATTATTTCCTAAAATAAAAATAAACAAAAATAAAATAAAACATTAGAAGTGTGGGTTACCTCCCACGAAGTGCCTTATTTAACGTCACATGGCTTGACGGTTCATGCTTTCAAGGTTTTAGGAATGGTGCATGTTGCTCCACTCCCCCGAAGTAATCTTTTAACCGTTTTCCATTAACGGTTCTCCTCTCTCTTGTCAGCGGATTCTCTACCATAATGGCACCGTGGTCGCATATATCTTTTACTATCAGTGGTCCAGGCCATTTTGTTGTTGCTTTACCCGAGAGACATCTTAGTTTTGAGTTGCACAGGAGTACCTCTTGTCCAACTTGGAAGTAGCTCGGAGTTTGAGTTTTGTCTTCCTTGGTTGCTCCCTTAGTTGCATCGATTTGGAAGATATCACTCTTGTTCTTAAGATGCTTCTTGGCCTTGAACAGAGTAAATTTTACCTCTTCATCTTGCACCCTTATTTTCATGATCCCTTCATCCAGATCAATCATCATTCGAGCGGTTTTCATGAATGGCCTTCCTAGAATCACAGGTACCTCATGATCTTCTTCCATGTCAACAAATACAAAGTCTACCGGGAAAAAGAATTTGTCTACTTTAATTAGCAGATCCTGAATCACTCCATAGGGTGAAGTGATAGACTTGTCGGCCAATTGTAATGTCATACTAGTAGGTTTCATCACAACATTCCCTAGCTTCTTGACAATGGATAAAGGGATTAAGTTGATGCTCGACCCCAGATCAATTAACCCATCACCAGTGAAATTACCTCCAATATTTAATGGTAAAGTTACTCGCCCCGGATTGGATTCCTTTCTTGGAGTAGTTCTTTGGATTATAGCACTACATTGAGCATCAAGCACCACAGTTTCTTCATCTGTGCATCCCTTTTTCTTTGTGAGCATTTTCTTCATAAATTTAGCATATTTGGGCATTTGCTCTAATGCTTCGGCAAATGGTATGTTTATGTGGAGTTGTTTGAAGATGCTCATAAACCTGGTATATTGCCTGGCATTGTTCTTCTTTGACGGAGCGTGGGGGTATGGTAGATGTTGGCTTGGTATCACAGGGTCTACCTTCTTTTTCTTAGAACTTTTTCTTTTCTCTGTCATCCCTCTTTCTTTCTTGGTCTCATCTATTTCTCTTTCAGCATCTTTGCTCATGGTGCTCACTATGATTTCATTCTCCTCATCTTCCGCAGCCTGATTATTATCCTCTTTCTCGGTATCATTGATTTCAACTTCTTTCTCAGCGCCTTTCTGACCGGTTCTAGTCACCACTGCTTTACAATGCTCTTTAGGATTATCTTGAGTATTGGCGGAGAATGTTGCATTTGACTGAGTAGCTGCAATTTGTTTAGCCAGTTGCCCTACTTGAGTTTCCAGATTTTTAATTGCAGCTTCCTGGTTCTTCTGATTTGTCATTGACATTTGCATGGACTGATTCATGGTCTCTTCCAACTTAGATTGTCCTCCTTGTTGTTGTGGCGGCAGTTGATTGTATGGTTGAAAAGTTTGTTGCTGATACCCTTGATTGTTGGGTCTTTGTTGATACCCTTGGTTGTTATTCCTCGGAGGATAATTCTGTTGATATGGTGGAGGATTTGGATGTTGATTTTGCCTTGGTCCTTGGTTGTTATTCATATAGTTCACTTCTTCTGCCAAGACTGGTGGGCAAAATCCAGTTTGATGATCTCCCTTGCACAATTCACACTTAGCAACCTGATAAGAATTTGAAACTCCATTGAGCTCTTTGATTTGTTGTGGGAGTTTGGACATTTGTTGTGTTAAAAGCTCCACTTGTGATGTTAGAAGCTTATTTTGGGCCAGCAGGGCATCACTGTTGTTCAATTCTAATAATCCGGGTTTCTTATCTCTGACAGTTCGATCATGGTTACCCTGACGATCATTCAGAGCCATTCGCTCAATTATTTGAGTAGCTTCAGCAGGTGTCTTGGACATAAGTGAGCCACCAGCTGTGGCGTCCAAGAGTGTTTTGTTGGTCGGGGTGAGACCATTACGGAACATGTGGATTTGGTCAACCTCTGCGAAACCGTGTCCTTTGCACTTTCTCAACATAGCTTTATACCTCTCCCATGCTTCATTCAATGATTCACTACTACCTTGAGAGAATACTGCTATTGCCGTTTTTGCTTCAAAAAATCGGTTTTGAGAATAAAACCGTTCCAAGAATTTTTCCTCTAAGGTATTCCAATCAGTCATCACTGTTTCAGGTTGATCCAAGTACCAATCTTTTGCCTTAGATAGCAAAGAGTGTGGGAACAACCTCTTAAATAATGCTTCCTCATCAGCTTGAGCGACACCCGTGGTACCCGCTAACTCATAGAATCGAGTAAGATGCGTGTACGGGTCTTCATGGTCCAATCCGGCGAAAGGACTTGCACAAATCAATTGTATGATACCGGTCTTCAGTTCTGTCGGTCGCCCGTTGACGGCAGTTCTAGCGAACTGAGGATTGAGTCTTGGACTATTTGCACATGGACCAGGAGCAGCCATGTTGACAACAGTAGGTTGTATAATAACTTCCGGTTCTTCTTCCGTGAATAGTTCGTGAAAGAAGAGTCCTTCTTGCGACTCGTCAATAGTTTCAAGTTGTTGTGACGATGTCGCGGTTGCGTTGTCTCTTGTTCTTGCTATGTTTGCTCTTCTTCGTGCTTTGCTATTTAACCTCCTAGCGGTCCTTTCGATCTCGGGATCAAAAAGAAGTTGATCGCTAGAAACTTTGCTGCGCATACACGAATTTCTGCACAAACTAACAAACGGGTGAAACAACCAAATCAAGAAAATAAAAATTAAAACTCAAAATAAGAACTATTGCAATGCGTGCAATATTGACACCAATCCCCGGCAACGGCGCCAATTTGTTGAAAGTATTTGTGGGTAAATATTTTCAGTAATATATCGTATCCACAGGGATTGGTTAATATCACTGCCGTTTCATAGTTAATTATTTTGAGTTAGGAAAAGTAATTGGATTTGTTTTATGATTATGATGCTATTAAATCTAAACAATAATTTAAATGCAAATAATGAACGTTTGTTAACGATTAAGGAGATATGTTGAGCTTTAGGGTTCATCAACCTATTCCTATACAACTTATCAATTAATTCACAATTGAACAATCATTTGAATTACTATCTTCACTTATCCTCAAATATGATTCCATGTCTGCAAATCAAATTAGATAAACTTTTACCGGTATGAGATTCGATCTCTCCAAATATCAATATCGATAATAGTAATTAGGAACGATAATTATGAAAACCCAATCACAATTCCATCTCTGCAAATTGCAATTGAATCAATATAGTAACCTAGGGCAAAAGTAAAAATCCTCTCTTTCGATCAAGGATTCAACAATGATGTAAATTAAAAGCAAGGTTTCTTATTGATAATAAAATTCAAACAATTGTTCATAGGAAAGAATCAATGGTATTGTATATTCATAGGTTAACTACTACCTTAAACTCAACAAGAGGGATTTAGCTCTCCATAGACATGAAGAACACACAAGAATTAATGGAGGGATTCATCTTCATCAATGGAATGTCTTCGATTGGTAAAGAATTGGCCTTCAATTGTTGTTCTTGACTGCAAACTCAGAATGCTCTCCTAATTTCGCTCACAAAAAGATCTCCCTTTCACTTGGAAGCTAGGGCTTCTATTTATAAGTTTTGGGCTTTTAACGCCGAGGCCGCGGCGCGGCAACGGAAGTGCGCGGCGCGATCACAAACAGAGATTTTGGCGCGGCGCTGGCTAGAACTCCCGCGGCGCGCCCTTGTCAAACTTCATCTTTTTGCTTTGCCTTTGATACTTCCAGCTTCGTTTCCTCTTCATGTTTTCCTAAAGCTCCAGTTCAGCTCTAAACCTGCATCAATAACACCCACAAGTGATTCGATTTGCTTTACACATGAACTAAACCTTTTCAGTTCAATTCTCACTAAAAACCTGTGGATCTATCACAATTTGCATTAGTTTAGAGAAGAAATCACTTATATTAACACATGAATTTACCATTAATTTACTCCTAACAAAGGGCATCCTGGTGAGCCAAAAAGGATCGGGTAAAATTTTGGGATATATAATAAAAATGGTACACCCGGCAATTCGAAAACCTGAAAAGTCGGCTTGGGCAAAAAAGGGTATCCCGGTGGACTGAAAACCTGAAAAGGCGGTCCAGGCAGAAGTTAGGAATAAAAGTGTATGACTATGTCCCATTGAATCACCTATATGTTTCCAATCAACTTCGTCATCAACGGTCAAGTTTGAAAGGCACCAAGCAGTTCAATTGCCTTATTCCGACAGTAAGAGATGAGATGTTTGAAGACATGGGGGCAATAGCAGAGTTGAGACTCAATGGGATCATTTACACATAGCTAATTTCCTTAGTTTTTCTATTTTACTTTTTCAAAATTTACAACAATCTCCTCTTACTATGATTTCTGTCTCCTTGTACAAAACTGCCTATTTATAGGCCAATATTTCAAGTCAATACTAGTTTTCAAAAATCAAATTTGCTTTTATTTTTCCTGTTTTGTTTGCATAAATGTCCAATGATTGTTTTGAGTGAACATATGCCTTTGAATATGATTGATGTTTACCAAAAACGCATAAAAGAAAGACAGATTAGCAATTACCGAAGACTCAGGAGGTGGTTCCATAAAACCAGTCTCAACAAGATCATATCCCCACAGAGTCATATCATCCAGCAATTCATCTTCATGAGTGTTTTGACACGATCATCGTCCCCAATAAATCCTCTAATATGTGGATCCTTTGGAGTTGTGTACATTCATGATGATCACACTGTCAAAATAAATCCTTTAATATGTGGATCCTTTGGAGTTGTGTACATTCATGATGATCACACTGTCAAAATAAATCCTCTAATATGTGAATCCATTGTAGCAGAGTTACATCCATGATGATCACACTGTCAAAATAAATCCTCTAATATGTGAATCCCTTGAAGCGGAGTTACATCCATGATGATCACACTGTCAAAATAAATCTCTCATATCCCCAGTCAGGATACACAAGAATCCAATCCTTCAAAAAAGAGCGACAAATGTTTAACTCTTTCCCCAAGCGAAAGTCGAAGATCCCCAGTCAAGTATCCTCGGAAAGCGGGAATTACCAATAAAGTTGAACACTTACTTTATATTCCCCAGCAACATCCAGGGATTTATTTTCCCAAACAGACGCTGCTACATAAATTTATTGCCGATGACAGCAACATTTTGCATACATACATCATATACATTGTGGCATACGCATAACATTCTCATTTTGTTATCATGCAATTCATACATCATGATATTGCATAAAGTGAATTTATGTTTTTCAGGGCAATTCACAAATATTATCAACGATCATTCAGATACAATCCAGGTTGAGATTCATTCTAATAAACACTCTCGTCAAAATTCTCATCATGTTAGTCCCCTGGAAGTGGTGTACATCAATCTACAACTTGCTACATTGGTCCCCGAGCGGTAATAAGTTATCTACCAATCACATCGGTCCCTTGGCAGTGATATAAAGCTACATCTCTTTGGTACGTTAGTCCCTGAGCAGTACCCAAAATCTATTCTCATCATGTTAGTCCCCCGACAATGATATATAGTTACGACTTATCACATTAGTCCATTGGAAGTGATACACGTCAATTTACGACTTATTGCATTGGTCCCCGAGCAGTAATAAGTTATCTTCTCATCATATTGGCCCCTTGGCAATGATGTGAATCTTTTATCTATTATGGTGGTCCCCGAGCAGTAGCAGAGCCTTTTCCTATCACATTAGTCCCACGAAAGTGATATCTACCTTCTATCACGTTGGTCCTTGGCAGTGATATGATTGTTTCCACACGTTAGTCCCCTGGCAGTGATTTCCTTCAGGTCTCCATTTTGAAAGCTACCTCATTTGGATGACATTTGTAAGTCCATACCCGACAATGCTCTATCACCTATCCAAATGGCATCTTCTAAGCCCATTCAAGCAATATCATCAACCAACAACATTATTTCCTGCACCGGTGAATGCAAATTTCTGGGTACTTTAATGTTCAATCTTCTTCCATCTTCAGATCACGAATGGCGAATATGCCAATCTATCTCTTCAAGTTAAGAAGATTGAATAGGGGCAGTTGTCATACCCCAAAATTTTCCCTCCATATTTCAAGATATTTTTCTCAAGGAGGTCTCCTCATGTTCATAAGACTCTCAATGATTCAAGAAAAACTCAAGGTTTCATCAAGCAAAAACCCCTCCTAGGTGATATGCCCATAACTAGGGTTTTGAACTACTCAAAGGAAACTGAACCTCCAAGGACTCAAATGGATTTCAAGGTGTCTCATATGCTTCAAAGTATCCTCATACCAAGTTTCAGGCCTTGAATCACAAGTTTGACCAATCAATCAGTCAGTTGACCAACAGTCAACTGTATCAGGTAGAAAGTCTACTGTGGTCAACATACAGTCAAAACTCAAGCTTTTTGGTCAACATCAACCATTTGAAGTCATATTCATCATTTGATCAAAGGATGATCATGATTCATCTCAAAACTCATAAAAAATAAAAGTTACTAAATTAGGGTTTTGATCATTTTTGAAAGAAAGTCAAGCCAACTTTGACCAAGCGTAACTTTCACATGCTTCATTAGAAATTACCCAAACAAAGCTCATTTTTAAGGAAATTTCATTATCTATAACTTTGTCTCACCAAAGAATTGACCAAAAATGTTTCATTTGGAAGATAGGAGCCAAAACATTACAGGTCCTTCTAGAAGTCCACAAAAAGCCATTTTTTGTGAGGTCCAATATCTTCAAAATAAATTCTTCAAATGCAAAAAATGTTCCAAAGGGGGTTGCAGTAGACATCTTGAGCTTTCCAAATAGTACAAGAACATCTCTATAGGATAAAAATTGAGTGAGTTGTGATTGTTGCAAGTTGGTCAAAATTGAGAAAATGCACAAAAGTCAAAGTGAGCAAATTTGAAATTTTGAACTTAGAGGCCTATCTATTGGGTTTCAAACATGTTCTTGACACCATAAAGACCTCTAAATCCATTCATTCCATGCCATAATTTTTTATTTATATTTATTTTGATTTTTATTCAATTAAATTCAAAATAAATTTAATAAAATATTAAAAAAATGAAATAAGGCATATGGCTTGGTGTGGATCTTTTAGAAGGCCCAAAGATGTGTCTTGGAGCCAAAGATTTCGTGAAAGGTAAGGAGGAGGAAAGGGAAAGACAAAATATTCTCAAAGAGGAAGTTTTGGAAAACATGTTTTGATCAAAATGGCAATGTCTTAATCCACTTGATTTCCATCCATTTTTGTAAGCCAAAAGCTTCTTCTATAAATGCATAATAGCATCAGACCATAAGGGACAAAAATTGCATAAAGAATCAACCCTAAAAGTCACGAAAATTCCAAGCGAAGGTGTAGATCGAGATCTTTTGTTCCCAGCCATTACCAATCCAAACCAACCCTCCCAGTCGTCTCCTGAACATCCATAGGGTAAGGATAAATGGGTTGTCATGCTCATTCACACCTGAAACATTCATACACGCTATTTTCAATTATGTTTATTTTCCATGATCCATATTTTAATTCATATGCGTTGTTTAAAGTTTCTAACCACCCATATCAACTCATGTGAATGTTTAGAGCAGGATAGAGGCCTAACATGCAAGCTGGAACGTAGGAATATGATCCTACCATTAACAATCGTGTTTTTTTTTCTTTGTCGAAACTTGATTTGCATGCATTTTAAAGATAAACTGACATCACCAATGTATTCAGGAGGGTCGAATAAGGGGGTAGGGTCTCTGTTGCATTTTGAATCGACCATTTTTTGCAGGTTTGGGAGCTTGAGGCCATCAGAGAAGATGACCGGCGTTAGGGTTCCGGCGCTTCCCAACCTAGTCAGGCTTGAACTAGTTGACTTGAATTTTGAATTTTCCAATTATCACATTGTCATACCCCAAAATTTTCCCACCATATTTTCATACTTAAACTCACTTGAATATCAAAGTCTCAATACTTAACTGAATGCGCACTCTCCTAAACAACAACTCCCTCAAACTAGGGTTTTGATCTTTTCAAAGTAAAATCAAGTTCTAAGACCTCAAATAGATCCCATGGCCTCTCATATGCTTCAAAGGATCCTCATGCCAATTTTCAAGCTCTGATTCAAAAGATTGCTCACCCAACGGCCCAAACGATCAATAATCGACTAGTTGACCTAAAAGTCAAACTATGGTCAAACCACTGTCAAAACTTCTGATTTTTGGTCAACATCCTCATTATGAAGTATAATTCATCATTTGATGAAGGATTGATCATGATTCATTAAGGAAAGCTCCAAAATCATCAAAACCTAAGTTTCTAAATTAGGGTTTTTAAGGAGAAAGTCAACCCAACTTTGACCAGCCATAACTTTCACCTGGAATATCATAAATTTCCCATCCAAAGCTCATTTTGAAGGAAATTGAGTTCTCTACAACTTTTTCTCTCTCACATGCCAAGTTTAAAAATGCTTCATTTGAGAGGTATAGGCCAAAACATTACAGGTCTTTCTAGAAGATCGCAAAAAGTTGTCTTTTGTCGGGAGCAATATCATCAAGATAAAATCTCCAAAAGCAAAATATGTTCCAAAGTGGCTTGTAGAAGACATCTTGGGCTTTCCAAAAAGTCCTAGAACATCTCCATATGATAAAAATTGAATGAGTTATGGCTTGCACGAGTTGGACGATTTTTGAGAAAATGCATAAACTGCAAAGTGGAGAAGTTTGAGGTTTTGAACTATTGGTCCAAACTTTTGGACTTCAAACGTATCCATGGGAAAAATAAATATTCTTGAGTCAATTATTTTATTTTTATAACACTTATTTTTATTTAGGTGAATTTTATTCATTTAAGTATTAATAAGTCACATAAAAATATGAAATAATTGATTTAAATCATGAGATTTATTTTCTAATCATATCAAGTGATCCAAATATCATATATCTCCTTAAAAATTCGTTCAAGGTATGATTGGCATTATATTGGACTCAAAAAACTAATTTTAGAAAGATTTGTACACAAGTTTCCAATCAAATATCTCACCATGATCATAAGAGATTTGTTTGAAGATTATTAACCTAATCTCTCACTCTATAAATAAAGAATGCATCCAGATCATTAGGGGTGGTGGTGGAGCAGCCAAGAAACCTTAGACAAAACCTTCAAATTTATAAGAACTAGGGCAATGTAGAAATTTCGTTTTCAGCCAGTTTCGAACTTTACCAAGCAGTGAATTCTCCTCCTGGAACTCTCAGAAGTCGTTCTTACCCTTCCTTGAAGCTTGAAGCTGCCTAGATCATTCCAACTCGGTCTTCCGAGTTTGCATATTTGTTTTTATTTCAAACTATTTATACATGCAATATGAATGAATTCCACGCACATATCTATGTTCATGGCCATGTTTAAAGGTGTTTGGACCATCGCTTTGAAGGTTTTTACGCATGAATCTCACAGCACCATTGCTAGGGCACTGATGACATGCTGCTTCGTATCGCCCTTTCCAGCAACTCTCAGCCAAAACGGAGGTCACCATTGAAATCGCCATGGTCGAAATAGGGGGTAAGGTCGGGTTGGTGCATTTATCTTCGTTATTTTGCAGGTTTGGAAAACGCACCATCGGAGAAGATGGTGGTTTCCGGCGAGCCACGACGGTGCTGACCGTCCTTCATCAGGCGTGGCAGTTTTGAGGTGTTTCATTGGCCAACCAGAAAAAGCAGTTTCTCTCTCTCCCTGCGATTGGTCAGTCAACAAAGCCAGACCCTCTCTCTTTCTCTCATTGGACGCAAGTGGTGGTGGTGGGCCCAGCGGTGACTTTGCGTTTGAATCTCTCATTACCCTCTTTGTTTTGTTTTTTTATTATTAGATGCATAATACTAACAACTTGCAGCTGCAACACAAGTGGAAAGGGTGAGTATGGGTAATCTAAAAGGGGTGGGATCGATCCCCAGGTCCCCTAGCTTATTTTTATCACCTATTTTGAGCTAACCTGCTGGCAGATCACACGCGTTGGAGGTATGCACTCCTACCATGCACTCACGCCATCAGCCGTTGGATACTCCACTATGCCCATATCCAAGGCTCTAGGACGCATAATCATGGTGCTCCTTCAAGACTCAATCACACCAGATTAAAAGCTAAGTCACTTTTAAATTTTTTTTATTATTATTTCTAATTACATGGCTTTTCTTTGTTTGTTTTCTTTTCTCCTTTTTTTAATATTTTTCTAAAACTTTTTAACATTTACTAAAATTAATATTTTTTTGGTGATTATTTATTTTATTTATTTTTTAATCGTAAACTCGATTTTTTTTGTTCACAATTTTATCAATAATTGTCTTTAGACAATAAAAATGGTTCTTTTTGTATATACTTTTGATTAATTAATTAATTAAAAATTAATAATTAATTTTTTGTTAACCTTGATTCATTTACAAACCCTAGAATCCTCAGGTAGGTGTTATCCACTAACGCATTTTTAAGCCTTATAAATCTTTTGGGTCACAATAAGTTTTCTTGAATAACCCTTTTAGGTTCAGGATTAGGGTTTGTAAACATTTTAGGGTTTGTAACCAATTAGGGTTTAGATCAGTTAGTGCACTAACATTTTTCTTTTTTTTGTGTTCGAATTTTCAGGATTAACCAAGATCTTTCAGCCGCGCGCCATACCGGATCAAAAAAAAGCTAAGTTCTAATCCTTTTCTTATTTAAGTGTTATTTTATCTTTTAATTTTTGCCTTATAGGTTAAATTAGGGTTTATTTTCAATGCCAAGGAATTATTCCTACACTCACCCCTATTATTATCCGTTTAATTCTCAGATGATCAGAGTCAATCGAAGGTTCGAGGAAGATCAAGGCTGAAGATGTGTAAATTAATTTTTTGCCTTTATTTTTCGTTACCCTATAAGGGTTTTATTGTAATAGGTTAGGTTTTATTTTTCCCCATCCCCGCAGGTGTTTATTGTAATAGCGTAGGATTTTAACTGTTTTATTTTCTGCCATGGTTAGTAATCCTAGGGAGTGCAAGACTATTAACTGAATCTAGATCACTAACTTATAAGATAAATATCATCGAAGTTAACCACGTGACTGTGCCACACACACACCTTTAGGGTAATCCCTTTTGTTGCCTTTGTTGCCTGTTGCCTTGTTGCCTCTAAATATACTAAATAGTCAAGTCCCTTGATTCCGAGGATACCTAAAGCAAGGTTGCCTATAGAGATTAAAAATCATCTAGTTCCTCGATGTTGCCCCAGAAAAATAAGATGATTATCCCAATTGCTAAGGTATCCTCGCATGATGCCTAAAAAGATTAATGACTATTATATCCTTCCTTTAGACTACCTGCCCTCTTTATGGTAGGGACAATCTTGTGGCGAACGATTATTCTCGATGACCCTTCGATGACCCGCGCATCCAATTGAAAGACTTCCTGCCCTCTCATGGTATGGATAGACCCTTTCACCCGAAGGACTTAAAGAACAAGAAAGACGAACTTAGGGTAGGTAGTTCTTAATTGCTTGCTCCATTCAAATCAAAATCAAATGCTTTTCACACCTCTTTACAAAAAATTTCAAAAAGGCTACGCTTATTTACAAGCTAAAGTCCTTAACAAATCTTTTTCCTATTCACACACTACACTTCAAACATTTCAAACAAACAAAGTGAGCTAAGCAATTAAGAGCCCATGGAAAACCATGGATGCAAAGGGTGCCTTACACCTTCCCTTTGTATAACCTACCCCCCGAACTCAAAATCTTTCAAAGGTCTTTCCTGTTCTTTTAGCCTTTCCAATTGGATAAAATAAAAGTCGGTGGCGACTCTTGCTATCTGCACATTTCTTTAAAAGTCAGTTCACCGTATTACAGAACTGGCGACTCTGTTGGGGATGCTTTTGAATTAAAAGAGGGGTTACCTTAAAGTTTAGGATCACTTAAATGTTTGCTTTGCTTGCTTTATTTTAAAGGTTGTTTGGGAATTAAATGAAGGACGAATCCTATACCTGGATTCAAGTACACTTAAGATAGGAGTGACATAGTCATGGCGACCTCTTTCACATATGTGGGAGATGAGTCAATATGAAGTTCACGCTTGAGTTAGGACTCCATAGCTATATACACACCTTTCTCAAATGAGGGAGGTCTATGTATGTAATTGTGGGTGCGCCGGAGCTCAAGGACCTTTAGTCACCTTTAACCCATCTTGGCCTTTAGGAACGTAGTGGGGGGACTAATCTTGACAAATGTTGAGAACTAGTCGCTACCCGATACTACAATTCAGATAGGTTCTTTCTCAAAGTATCATTGCATGGTGCAAATGCATCATGTCCGAGGGTGCTTTAGAAGGGCTGACAATTCTGAATAACTCATAGAACCCGTTGCTGATATCATCCTTATCCTTAGAAGTACCTTTGGGGAAGGGTAGTTACCCAGTCAAACTCCATGCAAGCCTTTAAACCTAAGAACATTTGTGTGACTTGCTTGTGTGTGCTACTAACCCTTCTATTTCCTTGCAGGTTTTGCTTGTAGGACTTATTTGTCCCTACTATCTTACGCTTTGCTTGAGAATTAGGATTACGAATTAGAATTAGGATTTAATTTTATATATAATTGATGTGTAATTAGGATTTAATTTGTAAATATTTTGCAATAAATTTCTTTAATTTGTTAACTAAAATAATAACTCATAAAATCATTAAAACCACCAACAATTTTAGATTATTTTTTTTTTAAAATTTATTTCTCTAATTAATTTGTAAATACTTTAATAACTAAAAATAATTTAAAATATCTAATTAAGGTTAATGTTTTGATAAGTTATATTTAATTTATGAATAATTAATATGATTAATTCTTTTAGGTTTTATTTTTGTAAATAATAATTTTTTTCCTTATCATTTAAAATAAAATCATTAAAAATACAAAATATTAAGTTTTTTTTATTTGTAAACTAATTTAGTTTTTTCCTAAATTTTAATTCAGATCTTAATTTTGTTTTAAATTAGTTAAACCATAAAAAATCTCTCTAAAACCACAATACCTTTCCTTTTGTTTATTGCAATTCAATTCTTAGAATAGATTTTATGGTATTGTATGATGGCCATGTAATAGTATAGTTTGTTTATATCCGTTCTTTTAATCATGTAACCGCTAAAGGATGTAATAGTAACTAGGACAATATCTCTGCTTTTACTTTCTTCACTTTTTATAAACTGTTTAGATGTATGCCTTAGGATTGTATGGTAAGATAAAATCGACTGTTAGATCACTTAAAGCTCAAGATAAAAAATAACTGAATACAACACACTTGCACACTTACACCTCTAAGGTATCCTCTCTTTGTTGCCTTCTCGATATAATGGTCATGTCCCTCGAACGTAGAGGTACTTTAGCAAAAGATGACCCTAAAATACATCATCATAGTCCCTTCAAATAAAGATCATAGTCCCTCGATCTCCCTTCGATGTTGCCTACGAATAAATGATCTTGTCCCTTGGAGTCCCTTCGGAAAAATGATGATAGTCCCTTTAAATTGCTAAAGTATATCTACCATATTGCCTTCAATGACTATAGATGACCCTTCGTTTGTCCCTAAACATCCAATAGATAGGACTATCTACCCACAAATGGTATGGTAAGTACTATCCCCTAAGGAAAGTTAATAAAGTATAGGAAAAACCAAATAATAAGAGAAAAGTTACTCCTAATTGCTTGCTCAAAAGAAAAATATTCTTCACACCATCTATTTTCAAACAAAGATTTCAAAAACACTTTGCATACATTCTTGAGGACTGATACAAGAATCATTGCAAAGTTTTGCCTTACTATTGGCACCTCCAATCTTTTTCAAAACACACACACACACAAATCAAACAAAATGAAGTGAGATAAGCAATTAAGAGCCCATGGATAACCATGGATACAAAGGGTTCTAACACCTTCCCTTTGTATAACTTACCCCCCAAACTCAAAATCTTTAAAAGAGGTCTTTCCCGTTCCTTTTGCCTTTCCTAATTGGATAAAATAAAAGTCGGTGACGACTCTTGCTTACCGTAACATGTTTTGCGAAATAACAAAACAAAAGTCAGTTCTCCCACCGTATTACACGTGATTTAGGGAGAATATTTGTCTTCTTCAGATACAAAGGTATAGCTACAGTCACACTCTTAGCAAGAGTGATTCTACTTGCCAAGAAAAGATAGTTTCTCTTCCCACTATTAAGCTTCATGGCCACTTTATCAGCTATGTAATGGAAAGCAACTTTTTGAAGTTTTTTACCACTAAGAGGGAGAGACAAACCATCCATAAGGATAAACAAACTTCATTGTGAAGTGTCTCTGTCGCTGGAGAGACAAATCATTCATAAGGAATAAACATCGGGCTTCACAACGAACTGTATTCATCATCTTGAGAAGACAAACCATTCATTGGGAAAAAGCAAACTTCATTATGAATTGTTTCTATCGCTGGAGAGACTCACCATTCATAAGGGATAAGATAATCTTCGTCATGAACTGTCTCTGTCATTGGAGAGACACATCATTCATAAGCTCCTTCATGAACTGTCTATGTCGCTGGAAAGACTCACCATTCATAAGGAATAAACATCAAATTTCTCAACGAACTATCTTCATCATTTTTGAGAAAACACACTATCCATTGGAAAAGAATAAGCTTAACCGTGTCTCTATCGCTGGAGAGACTCACCATTCACAAGCTTCTTCATTGGGAATTAACTGATTTCTCCATAGAGACTGCCATATTTTTCCAAAAAGGAATTATAGGACATACAAGCTTCTCAAATAAAGAGACCACCACTTGTTGTCGGGTAACAAAAATCTAAAAGTATCTGCAATAACCATTGTCGAGAATAAATCCAACTTTCTGGGGAACCACAAACAGGTTCTCATTGAGGAGACAAAGTCTTCGACTATGCAAAATAAATGCACTTCTAATCCAAAATTCGCTCATCAAAATAATTATATCTGCTGGAGACAAAGTTCAATCTAAGACGGAGTTGGAGAGAGATATCCAAACAAGACACTTCCTAAGGAGAAATAAGCTCAACTAGGGGTTCATCCTATCCTGAGATTAATGAATGAGCTAAACAAAATCCTCCCATGAGAAACAAACTCTTTAGGGAAACACAAGGATATGGGTCTTTCTTCCTAAAGCTGGCGCTTAAATGGAGGGAGTAAAGACATCACTTGGGAATAATCGTAACAAGGTATCTCATATCAAAAGATGGCAAACAATGTGCATGTATGTAAAGAAAATATGAATGGATGAATGAATGTTATGCACATGCTAACAAAATAGACATATATAATAGAGATGACAACATTATAGATGACATCATCAGGGTACAACCAGGTACTCAGCCAATTGTCAGTAGCATCTTCTATGGAGACATAAACCTCACTGGGGAGAGATATCAATCTCAAAATCAATCTTCAAAATCAAAGGGATTCATTTCGAGAAAAAAACCCATTGAAAGGCACACATTCCGAGAAGAAAACCTGCACCTAGTCGGAGACACTTGCATAAAGACTTAGCTGCTTCACGGGGGATAACATTTGTCAATGCTTGGTTTCACACTTCGAGGACCAACTTCCCTGGGGACAAAGGTCAACACTTCCTTTCGTATTCATGAGTTTTAAGAAAACATTTTGTCTTTTTTTCATTTTGAAAGTGTGACTTTAACTTTGTTTCAAATCTTTTTAATTTTAAAAGAAATTTTGCAGGATAGAATATAAGATAAGAATTCCAAAAAATTGAGATAAGTCGGGATACTTTTCACATACTTGTCAAGAACGGTGCTTTCAACATATTTCAATAAATCGGGATACTTTTCACATACTTTCTAAAATAGAAATACGGCATCGGCGTACAATTCTTTTGTCGTAGAACTTGCAATACGAGTCCATGCCAACATTATTTGGTCAACATCCACTCTGGGCTTCACCGGTTTCCCACCTTCAGTCTCTAATTGTTTCGTCCCCACATTAGGTTTAACTTTACTTCTCACATTACACACTATGTGATATCGACAAAGTAATGCATTAGAAAAAGGAAATACCTTTGCAACCACATTCATCAAAGCGGTATTGCGGTCCGTAACAATCGCTTTAGGCATCTTGACTTATTTCATCAAAAGTGACCGACACACCTCCAATGACCACTTAAAATTATCCTCTTTTTCACACTCCAAAAAAGCAAAGCCAACGGCGTACGTCTTTTCGGTGGATGTAACAACGACCTTCTCAAATAATGGAAGTCGATACTTGTTGACTTTGTAGGTAGAATCGAGAAGGAGCACTGTCGGGAAAGTGTTGAACAACTTTATCGAATCCGGATGAGTCCAAAAAATATCTCGGACCGTAACCTCGTCATTGCAAGTTCTATACCGCGACACGTATTTGTTATCATCCAACATTGTCAATAGATGTTGTATCTCACTCCTATCTCCCCTACTCGCCTTATTATTGCGGTACCGTTGATTATACACTTGCCTTATATTCGATACATTGTCAGGTGCCTTCCTTTTCAATGTGGCAAATATGTTTTTCGGTTGGACAAGATTCAAGGACATGTCTTTAATACATGTGTTCTCTTCCGGATTGAGCCGTCATACACTAGGATGTCCTTGTAATTTTGCGCACAAATCATGGTTATGTAAACCACAAATAACAGAGAATCTCCACTTCTTGCTAGCCAACATGTAACAACGGATTTTAAATGGACACTCGCATTTTCTAGTATCCGTGTCGTCTCTTTTAAAATTCTTTAGAGGAGGACGGTATTTCCCGTTTCTTTCACATAACATTATTACAAAAGGGTTTCTTCTTGCCATACCATAATCCGATCTTCCTATTACCACACCAAAACCAAGGTCAGTTGCATTCCTACGAATCTATGTTAGCATGCTTTCACAATCACCAAAGTCTTGCTTTTTATTAAAGTCACCTCCGACATCAACCCCCTTTGCGGCTACCCCATCAATACTCGTAGAAACATCGACTAAAGGAGCTAATTCTCTTGAGGTATTATCGGGGTGCACCATACCTATTTGCAAACAATTGCCAAAATAACATAGAATTACAACACTGCTGGAAAAAAATAACATAGACATTTTTCCATAGATGCACTTACGGAAATGTTCATTTTCAACACGTTCCGTAGATGCATCTACGGAAGTGGCGTAAATTTTTTCACAAAAACTGATGCGTAATGTGAGCAATGCAGTGGTTGAAGATGAATATTTACTTGAAATTCAGACTTCCCTTGCTCCCTTTGATTTGTTGCACTAAAAAGTTTGAGTTTTGAAGTGAAATAAGGTATTGATGATGTAGGGTTTTTAGGGTGTGGAATATGGAGAATTTGAAGAAATGTAACAATGGGGAAGTGATCAAGCTGGTTCAAACTATATCAGATACTTCCATAGATGCATCTACGGAATAATGTGGCGCTAAGTCATTCCGTAGATGCACCTACAAAGCAATCCCTGAACTGAATTTATTTGAATTTTTTCCTATATACACTAGTTTATTATACTTCCGTAGATGTACCTACGGAAGGAATCGATTTTTTTGAAAAAAGGGGTGCTTCAAGAAGTGCATCTATGGAAGCATAGGGCATATTTGGAATTTCACGCGGTGAGTTAGAGATCTATGGGGTGCATTGAGAAATTTTCTTCTCTTTTTACCTAGTTAGTCTTAGGACCCTTTTTATGAACTTCCTCATTTGCTCTTACTAACTAATCTCACAAAATCTCTTATTTAATTTAATTAATTAATTAATAATACTAATTAGAAATTATATTATTCTAATATTCTAACTAACACCTTCATTCTACTACCCCACACACATCAACATAACATCACACGACACATAATCACATCAAAAACATCAAATAATAATTAAATAATTAAATCTAATTATCGGGGTGTTACAATTCACAGCAATAACGCAAGGGTTTCTTCATATTTTTTCTTCTCCTCTTTCAATTAGTTTTAGGTTTTAATTTATAGACTTAGGATTAAATTTTGGTTAGGAAATATTAGATTTTGTTGTTACAAATTTGATTAGGGTTGATTGATTGTAAATTAATTTCGAATTTGGATTCAATTCGTATTCCGATTATGTATTCAGTCTGAAATTGTATTTATATTCAATTAATTAATAAAATTTCATTTGATTGAATTCCTGGATTTGATTTGGTTTTGCTTTATGTAAATTGGTTTGGGATTGGATTTAGAACTTAGGGTTTGTGCAAGGATGATGGGTGCGGCGACCGTTTGAGGGTTGGGGTGAAAACCCTAGTTGACTAAGTCAACTCTCCCATATAACAATAAATTTTAATAATAGTAAATAAAGTACTAAAATGGTTAAATATTAATAATATTAATAGTTGTATTAAAATTGATAATTAATAATAATAATAATAATAAGATTATTAAATATTAATAATAATAATCACTTGATTAATGGTGCCTAATATTATTAATAAAAGATAAAATAATTTGGTTTAGGAATGGTAGGATTCGCTCAATTATCAAGAAAATAAAAATAAATTATAAATAAAACAAAGGATTTGGGCCCAAAGACATATGGGACAATTAGTCCCAACAACTAATACACCCCTATTTAAATATATACCACCATTTAGAATATACACCCTAATTAAGATTTATACACCAATTAAAAGATATACACCCTTCTTTTGCTACTCTATGATTACTCCTTTGAAAATTTCTACCTAAATGTGATAACACCCAAAATTTAATCAAAAGATATTAAGTTTAATACAATTAAAACAAATTAACTACTAACACTTATACGGGCAAATTTGGAGTATGACAAAGAGAAACCCCTCTCACTTCCAATCACCGCAGTGATGTCTCACACTAACGACACACGTTACTGATATTGACGGTCCTTGACCATAATTTTCTATTACAAATAATACACGATTAAGACTCCCTTAATAAACAAATACTTGATCTTGTTTAAAAGCTTTGATCAAGAACAATACTCATTCTTGCTTCACAGCTTTGAGGAGAACAATAATAGAGACTCACAACTCTATAACACAGTTCAACTCACAACTCGAGTGGATCACACAAACCAACTCTCCTAGAGAGTGGTACAATGACTAAGCCCTAATGTTTCTACATCTTGGACTCGTACTATTCTAGGTTACAAACACTTCTATTTATAACCTTTTTCCCAACTGGATTTGGGCTTCAAATCACAGCATATCAGCTGCTACAAATCTGAAGAAGATTTTGCATAAAAATATGTCTTCAATCAAATTTTCCTAAATTATCTCCATAATTAGAAAGTGAATATTCTTCTTGATTCTGACGTGAATCTTACAGACCTATCAATCAGCGCCACACAGGACTGCATAATATTCCCATAATATTTTGCATCTGTTAAATCTTGAACTGATCCAACATCCCAGCCCAAACAGTCCCGATGTCGAATGACTTTGCATATCACATCTTGTCCGACATGTTGCTCTAGATGATGAAACATTTCATCTCAACATGTTTCTTCATAAAATATGACTTCTTGCTCAACCTGTTCTTCTTAGCAAGTTAACACATCCTATTTAACATATTGCTGCTATATTTGTTTTACTAAAATTTATGTCAATCAACATAATAGATAACTAACACCAGGGAATGTATAATATTGCGTATGTCATTGAGCTCATATGAATAGTCATAGAGGGACTCAAACCTAGCACCGTGCAGTGTCGCCGCCGCTCCCTTTTCCTCTTCCGTGATCTACCAGAGTTTTTCTTCAACAGATTTCTCTCGTCATGCTAATATGATATTTCTCATGGATTTCAGTGATCTCTTTTCAAAAACTATTGCTCTCCATTCTTCTATTTCCAAACCAGATACTTCAAAGAACCCTTCTACTGAATATGTTCCTCCTCCAATTAAATCGTTTGCTCAATTTCTTAAAGGGATTTATGACATCCTTGTTTCTTAATTTCCTCCCCCGGCCATCAAAGTAGATCGACCTTCCATAACTATTCCAGAAGACGAATACAAAGCAGGGTTAAATGACTGCAAAAACAACCTACACGGTCGTATCATTTGGCCTAAAGGCTCTTCACCACTCATAGTGACGGCAATTCAGGAGAAGCTTGTTTTAATTTATCCGGATCTGAAGCATTGGGGTATTCTCTCGCTTGGTAAAGGATTTCTTGAGCTCACTTTTTCTTTTGTGAAGATATACAGAGAGTTCGAGCTTTTGGTTCTATTAATTTGAGTCCAGATTAGTTGGAACTTTTTGCTTGGACTAATAATTTCAATCCTTCTCTGTAACACAACATGACTGCTCAAGTTTGGGTCATAATTTTTGGTCTTTCTCAGGAATATTGGAGACCCGTATTCTGTTTGCGATAGCTAGTTGTGTGGATACTCCGATATGTATTGACGCTGCCTCATATAAATCCAAAATAGATAGGACTTTTGGTCACTTCGTCCATGCTCTTGTTGAAATGGATTTGAATCAGCCTCTTAATTATAATGTTTTTGTTGAACGCGAAGGGTTTGCCTTTTTTTTCCAGATATTGAATATGAGAACATTCCGGTTTTCTGTACTCATTGTAAGAAAACTAGGCATGAAGTGCAGGAATGCAAGCTTTTAAGAAGAACAACATCAAATCATATTCCCAAAACCAATGTGTCTTATGTTCCTTAGCCTATAGGGAAATCTATGGATGCTCCGGGGATTCCTATTGAAGATGAAGCTCCAGTGGCTGAGAAAGCAAATGTTGGAATACCGGATATTCTCAACGAGGTGAATGATGGAACGAGGATTCGCAACATAGGGTGATAGAACCTGTTGTTAACAACTCTCTTAAGATTGTGGTGTCAAGTCCGGTCCACCATAATCCTGCAAACTATATATCTTAGGTGCCTTTGGGTTCGGACTCTCAAGTTTCTTCATTTGTTGATGCTACTCAAAGGCAGGTAGTTCTCAACAATGAGGTTGATGCTAACTTTCTGCATAATTCTTAAGGCAACCTGGAAAACCCTGAAAATAACTCCCTATTGATTGAAGATGATTTCTCTTCTATCATCTCCAAACTCAACAAGATGCAGGTCAACAAAAAAAAAAAGAAGAAGTATCCCACAAGGTCCCAAGCAAGCCTCAAATCTTGTTTCCCATGAAGAGCATCTTTTGGAATATCAGGGGCTTGGCTAATGCTCCATCTAGATTAGCCCTGAAAAGACTCATAAAAATTCACAACTTGAATTTTATCTTCATTGCAGAACCAAAAATGGATTTCTCCAAGTTTCACATTAATTGGTTTTACAGATTAGGTTTTAAACCTTTCGATTTCAACACCGCTTCTCAACCGTCCTTATGGTGCTTCTGTTCTGAGGATTTTCCCCATTGTGATATCCCCCTCTGACCAATTTGTCGTGTTTTCTTTTGAATTGGATCGTTGTACTTTGGCTTGTGTTGTGGTTTATGCTTCCACCAACCTTGTCAAAATAAGGGAGCTATGGCTTGATCTTAATAACCTTCAATATGCTCACTCCCTCCCTTGGTCGTTCTTTGGGAGACTTCAATGCTATAATTGGGGATCATGAGCATCGAGGTAGGCTTAATCCTGCTAGAGGTCCAATGGTTGATTTCTAAAAGTGGACTGATCAGTATAATATCATTCACATCCCTACTCATGGGGCTATTTTTACTTGGTCAAATAAGCGCGAGGCTCCGTTCACAGTGGAGAGGCGTCTTGATAGATGCATTGGAAACCAATTGTGGTTCGACTTCTATAATCAAATTTTTGTGTTAACTCTTTCTAAAGTTTCCTCTAATCACTACCCTTTTTTTCTAGAGCTGCATATTAGCGTCGCAATTTAAATTTCTGAAAGCTTGGACTCTCGACAAGGGCTGCAAAGACATCATTGAAAAGGTTTGGGGTCAACAATTGTTTGGTTGTAATATGTTTATTCTGACGAAAAAACTTTAGTTGTTGAAAAAAGAGTTGAAAGTGTGGAACAAGAATATCTTTGGTGATGTTTCGGTTAATGTCAAAGTTTTGGAGGCTAATCTTAGCACCATTCAGCAACAGATTCAACTTGATGGTTACAAAGGCAATCTTATGGAGGACGAATTGTTGGCTCAACAAGATCTTTCATCTATGTTGGACATAGAGGTGTGTTTCTTGAGGGATAAGGCTTGGATCAAACAGAATTTGGAGGGAGACTGGAACACAACATTCTTCCATCGTCTTACCAAAATTAAGTGCAAGATGAAACCTATTTCTTTGCTCAATCATGAGGATGGACTGTTAAAGGATCCCAAACTTATTGCGGATTGCACCGTGGATTATTTTAAATCTCTGTTTTTTACTAACTCTGTTTTAGTGCAAGATTTTAAAATGTTGGAGGATACGATTCTTTCATACCCCAATTTTTGACCCTAAGATTCCTTAATCATTTACATTCCAATCATTGATTAAGAGAATAATCTTGAGATTCAACCTTTAGCTTTGTGCTCATCTTGTCTTTGAGGAAACACCACGCACCCATGATTGTTTAAATTTGAAACACTTCTCCTTATGTTACACTAACCAAAATACCAAAAAAAAGTCTGTTTTTCTTAAAGCTTTGTGCATTGTAGGTGATTGAATCAAGTGCATCCACACCTCTCATATAGCCAGGGTTTCGAGGATTGACCCTCAATCAATTGATCATTCTTGGAAGCTAATGGATTAAACTTAAGGGGGATATTCTTATATACAAGTGCCATGTTCTAAGAATCTCTCAACTTCCTTTAAGCAAATTCATCTCAAGTTTCATAAAGCTATGTGCTTTATAAACAAGTTTTCTTAAAGAGGACATAATTTCAAGGTCTTATTTATCTCCTCATGCTTTATCATGCAAGAAAAGTTCAAGAGATTCAAAGTTGATTATAGAAGTTTGACCTAATTTGACAAGTTCTTGATTATATGATTACAAGGGCATAAATACTTCAATTTTCAACATTTTTGAGTGATTATTTTTGTAATGTATTCTCCTTAACATCATCAATAACTTCTCTTCACAAGTCAAGAGGAAATTTTGTGAAGAAAGTCATCAAAAGTGAGAAGACATTATAGGTCTCCCTTAAAAGTTCAAGGAATTGTATGTCTACTTCAAAGGATCATAACTTGATCAATTTTTTTAATTTTGATCCCATTATTTTTGCATAATAATCTTAAATGAGTATACTTCAATCCATCTTTGAAGATAAAGAACAAATTTGGAGTGGAAGACCATGGAAGAAAGGAAAATATTATAGGTCATCTCATGGACTTAGTGAAATTTCAAGTATGGTATGCCTATCTTCAAAAGTGCGTAACTCTCTCATTTTTTACAATTTGTGGGCAGTTCATTTTGCAAAATGTTTATCTTGAATAGAATAACATTTCATATTCAAAGGTCTAAGTCAAATTCATGCTCTAAGGCATTCAAAAATTGCAAGCCCTTTGTGCACAAAACTTGGGCATGACCTGTTTGATGCAAGGCATAACCCAAGATTTCAGTTTTTTTTCAAAACCTTATGATCATACCTTCCTCCTCAAGTGCCCAATTGATCCTATTCTTTTTGCATTGTTTTCTTCATTACAAGGAGAATATTTGGCTCAAAGAAAATCATGAAACACACGAGACAATTTCAAATGGCCTTGGCATGAACATGGTACCTCAACTATGAATTTTGGCACATGACCAATTTGCATTATCACTCTAATTCAAGTTACAAGCCAATGTGGCACGCATTTTTTGTAACGACCGTTTTTCTTTAATTCCTTATTTTATGTGATTTATGTGAATTAATTGTGAACTATGTGTTAATTATATGCTTGATTGATTTTATGTTGTTTTTATTGGGAATTATTAGTAATAATATAAGATAGTAAGTGTTGTTGATAATTGGGCCTAAGTTGGTATTAGTAAGTGAGGGGTGTTAGTTAGAGCCCATTAGTAATTTAAGATAGTAAGGGTTTAACTAAAACAAGGGTTTTAGAGGAAATAGAAATTAGAAGTTCATTTTTGGGGTTTTTGGTGAAAGAAGAAAAGAGTAGAGTGAAGAGAAAGAGGAGAATCTCAAGGTTGAAGATAGAGTTGGCTTCAATCCAAAACCTAAGGTAAGGGTGAGATTCTTTCATGCTAAAGGGATGTATGATGATGTTTTGGGTGGGGTTTTGATTATATGTTGTTATCCATGATTGTGTAGAAATTGAATAGAGATTGTTAGAGTTTATGTTAGACTTCTATGAAATTGTGAATCTAAGCATGATTGAAGATGTTATGATGTTAGAAGACCCATAATAGGTGTTATAATTGTGTCTATAACATGTATTCTATTGATATTCGTGATGCTTGGTGTTTTCCAACTTGATTGGGTTGAGTTTAGGGGTTTTTGGATGGGTTTCATATGCTGTTTTCTGTGTTTGGGGTTTTCTGAAAATCGCCAGTTCGCGCCGCGAACCACTGTTGGCCCCGCGAACCTCTTGACAGAAACTTGGGAAAAACTAGATCTGCTCAGTTCGTGCCGCGACCCCTTGTTGGCGCTGTGAACTGCTTGGCAGAAAGTTAGGGATTTTTGGATTCGCTCAGTTCGCACCGCGAACCCTGTTGGCGCTGCGAACCCTGTTGGCGCTGCGAACCCTGTTGGCGCCGCGAACCCTGTTTTGCAGAATTTTTCCAAACTTTGAAATGACGTAACTTTCGAACCGTAACTCCTTTTTAAGTGCCGTTTGAACTTATGCGAAGCTATAATTGAGATCTTTCTAATGAATATGAATTATGAATGTTTATAAACCTTTTTGAATCCTTCTTTAAATGTATTTGTTTGATGTTATGATTTGTGTGGTGAAGTGGTGTTGTTGTATGATGATGCAACGTAGCGACGTGATTGGGAAGTGGTGAATTACTATAAAAGTAATGATGTTTAGTCGGTATTTGTGATGTATTTGTGAATATCGTGTTTGTATGGATGTTGCATTTAGTGAGTCACATCCATTGCATAAAGAGACGGTGGCCTTAATGGTAAAAAGTGACGGTGGCCTTAATGGCAATTAGCGACGGTGTGCCCAATGGTAAATCTTGAGACGTGGGAGTTTTACTCCAAATGGTACCACATGCATTTGCATAAGTCGAGTCACATGTGAATTGCATCCGAGTCTTATTTGATTATGATGTGGTGACTTGATGATGAGATGTTTGTTGCGATTGTGTGGAATCTTACTTACGAATTGTATATATTGTCATAGTTGAATTGATGACATTGTTGCCATTCCTTAAGTTGATTATGTGATGTGAAATCGTTGTATTGAGTATGGGGATGAGAGGTGGTGACTAATGTATGATCTTTTTCTCTGGCTTAGAATATTATCATACGTTTCTTTATAATGAATGATATCTCACCTCTTATGTTTGAATGTTACCCTTCGTTGGTAACGTGCAGGTAACGACGTGGAGTAGCCGTGTACCTTATAGCTCGAGCCGGTGTGTCAATGCTCTGATACGTAGCACTCGGGGGGATGTTGCGATACTTGCTTGTGTCTTGTTTTATGTTGATTATCTTTTCTTGAACTTTGATGTTATGTCTTGTGGACATGTTTTGGACCTATTGTGCCATGTTGACAAGACTATAAGACTTGGATATTGCATTGTTATTTGGATTCCGCTGCAATATGATGAAGTTGTTTGGATTAAATGTTCAATGAATTATGAGTTTCCTCCGATATAAGTGTTATGTATCCATGTACCTTGAGCATGAATTTGTAGTTTTGTTTAAGTCGAATATGTGATGCCTCAAATTTGTTGCTTGTTCCGATGTTTTATACTCTGTTTGCTCTTATTAATTGAGGAGTAGATTTGGGGTGTTACATTTTTGCTCCCAAACATGATTAACAACCTTTTAGAAGTTGCTTACTGCATTGAAACGTAGGTTTTGGTTGAGTTTTGATCACATGAAGTCACACTCTTGACATGGCATCGGGCTCACACGAAATCACTCATTCTCGATCCTTCTTGCACGTATGAGCTCACCATTCACTTCCATTATAAATATAGATCATTCCCCATTCATTTTCCTCAAGCTTGGTTAGCCAATTGACCCCTGCTAAGATCCCATTTGAACTCTTAAGATTGCATTTCGTTTTTTCTATCTAACCCTTCAATCACTCAAATTCTCCATCCAGTTAGCTTCCTTGACCTTCATTGAAACTAACCAGATCATTTGTAGGCCAAATCATGCCTCCATTGAAGCTCACCAAGTCATGTTTCAGAGAAGATTTTCTCTAGTTCGTTCAGGTAGAAATCTCCATCAAATCAACTCAAACTTATGGCTAACATGAAGCTCTTGACTTACTGAAACTCACTGCATAGTTAATTTTAAAGTTTGGTTTAGTTTGATGCATATGTTTTTAAATCCCTTTTAAAATCTTCTTCTGGTTTTTTCCAAATCGACTATGTTGTAGTTTGAATAAATGTTTCGCGATGATGTGGTTGAGATCGTCAAGGAGAGACAAACACAATGATACCACTAGCCTTTAATTTGGTTACTCTTTGAAGGACCTTTGTTTTCTGCAAAAATTCTCTTGAAATTTTGGCTGGAGGTTGAAGATGACCTATGTGTCCATCTTGAACCAATGACACTGAGCCAATTATTTTAATTTCATTGGCTTGACCATTTAATTCATGACGCGTTTCTGTTGACTCAAACACACCATGGATGCGTGCTTTATGACCATTAGACGTTGCCATGTCAATTAATGCACCAGATCCAACGCATCATATATTTTCTGATTTCTTTTAATTTCTCAAATTTGTTTTAATTCCATTTTATTTCAAAATTTCATAACTCCTTCATTTTAATTCCGAAAATTATGAAAAAAGTATCAAAAATACTTTAAATCATTTATGATTTCATGACAATTTTTCATATTTTTATTTCATCATTTGATATTTTTAATATTTTCTCCCATTTTCTTTGAGTATTAATTTGTTTAAAATCGTTTTCTGACTTTTAAAAATCATGGAATATTTTTAAACACTTGTTAACTTGTGATTGACCTCTGATTATTTTTTGAGATTTTTATTTGGTGTTTTGATACCCTTTGTGTATTTCATCAATAAATTCCAATTAATTAATCATTTTTGGTCATTTTAAAAATAGTTTTGAGTTTGCAAAAACAACAAAACCTTTTTCTAAAAATACTATATAGCTTTTCTAATTTTATTATTGTATTATTTGAAATTTATTTGGTGTTTAGATACTCATTAAGTATTTCATCAATAATTTCTTATTATTTGACCTTTTAAAATCTCTTTTATTTTCTTTAATTTGTTTCTCTCGCCATCTCTTTTATTTTTGATTTGTGGGTGCAAGTTTTGAGGTATCCATTGTGTAGAGGTTATGATTTTATCATTCTTCTGATGGATCATCAAGATGAAGTCCCTTAAAGACAAAAGAATTCATCTGGACACTTTGGTTTTATTTTGATCTATTCCTCTCCCTATTCATCTTAATCTCATTCTTATTTTTTATTGTTATTTTACATGTGTTGCAAGTTTTTGGAGAATGATCTTCTATATCATTTCTCCAACTTGCTATTAAACACATAAATTGTTATTGACTGGCCTCGTTAAAGGGTGACTTCTAAATACATTACTTGGCAATTGCTTAACATAACGCTAAATTTGTCTCGTATCGGAAAATGATTATTCGTGGCATAAACCTATGTTTATAAGCCCATGGATGGTTGATTATTTAACAATTGGTTCAAGACCTTTGAAAACTTATTGTGTAGAGGCTTTGATTTTATTAATCCTATGATGAGTTTTCATTAACATTGACCTAAGTTCATTATTCAATCATTATTGATCATTAACTTTTAGAATTAATTTCTAACCTTTAACAATTAACTTCTAACTTCTAACCTTTATTTTATGCTTCTTTACTTTTTTTTTTATCTTATGCCTTACTTTATTATCCCTCATTCATCATCATGTTTATGTTTATGCTTATGCCATTTTTCCTTTTGTCCATTTGGACTTTTATTTTGTTCTTAAAACAGTAATAATCAACTTGAACCATAAAAAACTTAATGTGGACTTGGAATTTGGTTACTTAACCCTAATCTTAGAGGATGAACTAATTCAATTGAGACCTTGATACCTTGGTTGTATTCTGTTGATATTCTGGAAGGCCTTGGAGTTTACTTTAAGGCATTGGGTTGTTTTCTTTGTGTGCAGGTTATTTGAGTTCCATATTTTGTATAAAGTCATTGAGATATATTCTAAGGCATTATGATTGAGAAATTCTCCTGTATACAGCTGTTACTCTGCCCAATTTTTGTCTCAAGTTCTTATGGTGTATTTCCAAGACTTTTTGCAAGTTATACATTTGGAGATGTTATGTTCATTTGGAGCTTATTTTCATCTGGTACTTGATATTATACTTGTTTGGTTGTGTTAATTCAAAGGATGAGAAATCTACATTGACTTCTTTATGTCAAGTGTTGGCTTCTTATTGGTTAGATTTTTCTTGTTCTTAGCTTTTATTTTATGCTTTAGGATAGTCTCTTCATCTCCTCCCATCTTCTTAAATTTTCAAAATCTTCTCCCTTTTTCAAAACCTTATTATGTTTTCAAATTCTTTTAAAACTCTTTAAAGAAAAAACTTTCTTTCAAATCTTTAGTTCTTTGTGGCTTTCTTTTAGAACCTCTTTCCAAAGTTTAGACATGAGTAATTGTTATGGTGGAGATGTAATTTCCCAAAAGTCTTGATATTGATTGATATGATTGATCCTTTTCCACTTGAAAGATTTAGTGGCATACTTGTTGATTTATCCAAGTTGGAGCCCTTCTTTCATTTGTGATGCAAAAATTCCATCTGTTCTCATGTTCAAGAATGATTGGCTGAGTTTTCTCTCCTATAATGATGAAGTGTTTATTCAGTTTTAATCAAAATCCTTTGTTTCCCTTTTAAGTGAAACTACATTTTCTCTACTTCTCCATTGCAATGAGGAGGTATGTAGGCACAAGATGTAATGTCTTGTCGAGCATAATTTTAAAAACCAAACAAACTTTCTTTTGAACACGACTCTTTCTTAACAAATATTTACAAAAAGGTTCCTGTGGGAGTACCACAGATGTGAGGGGTGCTAATACCTTCCCCTTGCATTATCAACCCCTGTACCTAAGATCTCTGCTTTTTATTAGTTTGATTTAAAAACTTATTTGAGTGTATCTCTCTCTTTTCCCTTTTCCTTTGGAAACAATAAAGCACGGTGGCGACTTTCACTAAAATAATTAGTCAAGTCAATCAATGACTTTGATCTCAATTTTTCCCCGCTACACATTTCTACCTTGGTGAATGATAATATGTACATACTGCTCACGAAGCTTCCCTCTATGGACGAGATATTTGCTGTGGTTTTTGCCTTGAATAAGGATAGTGCACCGGGTCCGGATGGTTTTGGGGCTGGTTTCTATCAAACTTATTGGGATATTATCAAATTTGATGTCATAAATGGTGCTCCAAATTTCTTTATTTCAGATTAGATGTCGACGGGGTTCAACTCCATCACCATTGTCCTTATTCCTAAAATCAATGGCGCGAATTCTTTGGATCTTTTCCGACCCATGGATAGCTATTTCCAACTTTAAGTCCAAGGTGATTTCCAAGATTCTAGCCGAAAGACTTGCTTCTATTATGCCTCTCCTGATTTCTCAAGAACAAAGGGGCTTTATATATGGTAGACAAATTCTCTACTGTATCGAATTAGCTTATGAAGGAATTAATTTGTTGGATACTAAAGTTTGGTGTGGTAATTTGGCATTGAAGGTAGATATTAGGAAAGCTTTTGACACTCATAATTGGGACTTCCTATTCAAAGTTTTGCAGCAGTTTGGGTTCAACGATCAATTCTGTTCGTGGATTAGATCCATTCTTCATTCGGTGTTTTTGTGCATAAATATTAATGGTGCTTTACATGGTTTTTTTGCTTGTTCTCGTGGAGTTCGGCAAGGCGATCTGCTCCCGCCCTTATTGTTTTGTTTGGCTGAAGAAGTGATTAGCATGAGGATTCTTCAGCTGGTTTTGGATCGTAAACTCAATCTCATATCTGATCCGAAGAATATCATGGTTCCTTCGCATATTTTATATGTGGGCGATGTTCTTATTTTCTGTAAAGGAACATTTCAAATATCAAAAATCTCACCAACGCCTTCAAAGAGTATGCTGCAATTTCAGGGCAGCATGTCAATTGTGGAAAGTCATATATTTTTGATGGAGCAATGTCTGTTTCCCGACTCAGTATTCTTATTGCTTTCCGGTTTCAACATTGGTTTTAATCCCTTCACTTATCTTGGAGTTTAGTTGTTTAAAGATAGGCCTAAAAAGGTTTTTCTCCAACCTATTGCAGACAAAGTTATCATTAAGTTGGCTTCATGGAAAGGGTCATTGCTATCTTTTACGGGTAAGGTGGAATTGATCAAGTCCTCTATCAAAGGGATGCTTTCGCACAATATGGCAGTATATGCTTGGCCGCTATCCCTTATTCGTGAGTTGGAAAGGGAGATAAATAGATTCTTATGGGCGGTGATACATTTAAAGAGAAATTCGTAATTGTTGGTTGGAACACGATTTGCTTGCCAATTGAGGAAGGAGGACTGGGTCTCAGATCCATTAGCAAGTTAAATGGAGCTTTCAAGTTGAAGCTTGCTTGGGAGCTTGTTAATTCTGATAGCAGCTGGGTCGTTGTTCTTCGTAACAGAGTTACAAGAAAGAAAAATTTCATTACTCACCATATTTTTTCTTCAATCTGGTCCAGTGTCAAACAAGAAATGAACAATGTCTTGGAAAACTCCTCTTGGTGTCTCGGTAACGGCAACTCTATTAGTTTATGGTTTGATCGTTGGTGTGGTTCTCCGTTGTTTCTCCATAGTGACGCTTCAGATTTGATTGAGGATCATTCGGTGGATCTTCTTTTGGTTAATGGCTTATGGGATTTTTCTGGCTCGGCTACCAATTTGATTGAGGATCATTCGGTGGATCTTCTTTTGGTTAATGGCTTATAGGATTTTTCTGGCTCGACTACCAATTTGATTGAGGATCATTCGGTGGATCTTCTTTTAGTTATTATTTATTATACGATAGTATAGATAATTTTTAAAAAAATTATACAATATTGTAACTAATTCACAATGCAATTTATTCAACCAAGGTAATTTATCTGTCATTGAACTTGTGTAAGATTTTAAGGTTAGATTCGATCGAAATGGATTCTGGTTGAATCGGTCATAAGTAAATAAATATTTTTTGTTTGTATATTTAAAAATAATAATGCACAAGATTCTTCTAAACATCTATTTTTTTTGGTTTTTGTCCGATTTTTGAACAATTTTTTAATTTAACTTACAATTTTTCTACAATTCGGTTTTCAAGTCCCATGTCCAAACAAACTAGATATGACTCCGACTCCCAGTTCAATAAGTTGAATCGTCCAATCCAATTCTATTTTGAATATCATGTTTATAACACAATATTTTCAAAAGTCAAAATCATAAAATATTTAAAATGATTAGGATCACACTATTATTTAAAATCATTATAATTAATAAATAATTAAAAAAATGACTTATTTTATTTTATTTTTATTACTATATATGCAATAATTAAATACAATAAAATAAATATTGTGAGATAGACACTAATTTATATTAATCAAATACCTAAAGGAAAGAATTTAGATAGTATATATTAATGACAAAATAAAATTGAAAATGTCAATATAAACATATGTGTTTTTATTGGAAAACATTATTTAGAGATATATATCGTTGGGTGCAGTTACCGTGCATAGATAAAAATCTATGCACCATGCATAGATTATTATGGACCTTTGGATCATTGGATCAAATTCTAGACATCAATTGTTATTATTCAATACTCAATACTCACCACTCAATACTCAATACTGGATTACAAACATGATCCAATGGCTTATGTATGGTGCATAAGTAAAATCCTTATGCATATTAGCCAAAACCTATATCGTTTGTCCCGACTTTTTATTGACTTATCTTATACTTTAAAGGAGAAGTAAAGCCAAAAAAATATTTAAAAGAAACTCCTCATAAAAAAGTGACTTTTATTTTATGAACACAAATATAATGGAGTGAGCTTCTATTAAAGTAGTTGAAAGTAACTTTATAATAACTTTTTGAAAGATACATTTATAGTATCACATTATTATAATGTGAACACAATTTATAGTATCACATTATTATAAATTATTTTTTAATTCTTCATTCTAACATACATTTTTATAATTCTTTCCATATTATTTTTTTTATCTAATTTTAAAAAATATATTATTCATTCACGTGTCAACATTATCTTCAAATATTTATACAAAAATATTCATTTATTTTTATTTCATATCTTTTAGTATTTTAGTATTATAGTAGTATTTTATTTTAATTTGTATTCATTTTTGAGTAAATATTTCTACACATATATCTAATGTTTTATTATTTTTAAAAGTATAAACAAAAATCAATACTTTCACTCGCAAATATTTTACATCGAACTCTGTATTAAATTTAGACGAAAAATTATATTTTATTATTTTCTCATTTTTTTAGATTATTTCATCTATATAAAAAATAAATAATTCACCCCTATAATGTTACGAATTTTGCTTCCCCCTACCTTTTGGCAACGGTTATTTCAAAAAAACCGTTGGCAAAATCTGCCTTTGGCAACGGTGGGGGTAAACCGAAACACGCTCATATTACAGGGGGTAAACTACTATTAACCCTAAATATTTTCATAGATTCATATCAAACGATTCAATTTTTTTTTTAAATTTGAAAAATTATAAATATTACCAAATAACTCTAACTTTATTTATGAAGCTCTTATTTTCAACTTCAACTTAAAAGCAACTTTTACAACCGAAAAAAGCTTGACCAAACGTTACATTTTCTTTTTCAACTTTAAAACAGTGTTACCAATAAGGTCAAACGACGCATGTGGTACCAACATGGCATAAGCCCGCAACATAATGTCAATAAATAGAGGCAACAACAGGGCATAAACCCCCAATAACTTGCCAATCCAGGCCACCAACAGAGTATAAGTCCTCAACAATGCAATGTATGCGACACCGACAAACAAGAACACAATTATGCAACTATAACGCATAAGCCTTCTACAAACGCCAATATAGGTCATCACTGCATCGTCATCATACAACCACATCATATACTCATAAAATTCACCAAAACTCATGATAAATCATTAGTATACAAGACCCAATTCAATTTTGAAAAATATAAAACTTTTTCTCCTAAGTCTCGCTAAGCGAAGCTCTTAGCTCACTAAGCGAAAGAGCGATTATGCAGAATTTTTTTGCTATGGGATAACTACTGTCCAAGCTACTTCCCCCCCAAACCCATCTTAAACAGTCAGATTTTACGAAATAATCATATATTAATGTTCCTTTATTCATATAACATCAATAGGATCATAAAAACGCAATTCTACGACGTTACTTTCGTCACCAAATTTCCGGTCAAAACGTGGAATTTTGTGAAAATTAACAACAAGACCAAATTTCATGGGATAGAAACCATACAACACATATACATCACATAGCAACAAGGAATTGTCATCAAACATGCATCAATTATCAATTCTATGGATTTCCCATTCAAAACCTAAGAACTTTAACATAGAAATCAAAACCCCATTCCTATCTACTAATCATCATATCCAACCTTATAGAGTTAGAACTCCACTCTTACCTTGGATTGATGATTCTCTACTCTTACAGTGGATTCCTTGCTCTAGCCTCTTTATGCCTCTTCTCCTCTTCTACAATAACTTCTCTTTTTCACGTTTTGTCTAACTTCTCCATTCCTAATTCTCTTTTATCCCAACATTGACCTTAGGACCCCTAAATCAATATTCCAACTCTACCATTTTCTAACTTAAATAATTATTTAATTGTTTATTCTATTATTATTACTATTATTTTTATTATTATTATTCAACTTTTAATAAAATAACATAAACACTAATGTATAGCCACACCCTCATGTTTCTGCACTTTTAGACATATATCCCTCCAACAACACGAATCCACAAATAAATCACAATTCTATAAAATAATTCACAACCGAATAATTAAATAATTGGATAAAAATAAGCGGGCGTTACAACTCTCCCCCACTGTATTCATGATTTTTTCACTAAAATTATGGGCCCATTTATTTAAGATTTTTTTTAGAATAGTTTTTATAGTGTTTTATATTTTTGTTAAATTTTTTATTATAAATAATTATAAAATTTTAAAATAAAAATTTGGTTTGAATAGTTATTTTTAAAATATTATTTTAGGTATTTCATAATTTTATTGATTTTTTTTGATATCAAAATTTTCAAAAATCACTTAATTTTGAAGCTATTTCAAATAAATTTTCATAAAATTTATTTTTTAGATATAACTTTTTGAATAAATTTCAATTTTGACTATGTTTTAATTTTCAACAATTATGTTCTAGAATGTCAAAATTAGTATTTCAATTTATAAAAAACAAATTAAATTTTTTTTAATATTTTAAAAAAAATACAAAGAAAAAATCTATATTTTAAACTTAAAACAAACATGCCCATAATCTTAATGAAAAAAAACATGAATGAAGGATCACATATTTCATCCACTCTTCACAACCCTTCAACCAAATTGCCTTGAACGGAGAGTAACAAAAATGGAAAGATAAATTATTCTTTTTTGTTTCGTATGTTAACCTTAAGGTTTATTTTGGTCCCTTAATTTTAAAAAGTTTCATATTAGTCTCTTAATTCTTCAAAACGTATCATGTTTGTCATTTTCGTCTAATTAAGGATAAAAAATTCAAAAATTAGTTGTTATATAATTTTTTTTGAAGTTAAAGAAAAAAATGAACCCTGAAATTTACATACAAGTCTAAAAAAGATATTTTACCAAAGAAAAACAATTAAAAAAAAACCTATACACTACTGTTTTTAACAAATGGTAAATCGCTCAATTTTAATTTTAAAATATGGATCAGTTTGTAATACGAATGGTTTGAATTTTTTAAATTGGTGCATTGGAATTTAAGGAGCACTATTGATAAATCGATTCAAATGCACATCCTTAGGTGTAATACATGACCTTCTTCTTGAATATTGGGGACGACAAATTTTTTTCAATCACAAGAGTTATTGATATCCCTTAGACGAAACAACTACACTAAGAAATTTTGGATATTATGTAAAAATTATGGTGAATCTTGATTTGTAGGAATATTTGTCTAATTTTCGTCTTGTTTAAGGGAGTATATGTTTTAATGTTGATATTGAATATGAAAGACTTCCTCTATTTTGTTCTTTTTGTCATGCTATTAGTCATTTGCTAGAAAATTTGGTTGATAACATAATGTCAAGCCATCAAGGAAGAAAAATGAACATATAATACAGAGAACTTTATGTTCCAAAATCTATTCAGCTGACAAAAAAGGTTACTACAACAGAATTAGATGAAATATCAAGAAATGATCTATGTTCTGTGAAGAAAGACTCACTTGTGGATGATGTTCAACAAAACAAAGTAGATGGTATTAGTGAACCAATTGAAGAACATAGGTTGTTGGTTCCTATATTAAATTTATGCCACGATGTTGGGAAAATGGACTATCATGATGCAAAAGATTAAGAAGTAATCTTTCTCGAGATGCCTTAAGAAATTATGATTCATACTTCTCAAATAATTATGAATGCGCAAGGAATCAAGAGAAAAATAGAAGAAACATCAACTACTATCAAATAGAAGAGGCGGAGTAAGGAACAACAACATCTATTAATGGTGAGATCTTCAACACAAATGTTGCTAATGAGAGAGGGGTGCATATTAAACATATTTTGGAGAAACAATATCTAAGGCTTTATTGAAGTTCTCCCTACATTTAAGAAATATAATTTAAAAAAAAGAAGAGAGAATATGGTTGTATATAACACCCACTTTACAAACAATTTCCATTAGTCATAGTAATTTAATTTTTTTTAAGGGTTTGATTTATATCTCTCGGACTTCTCTTGTAGTTTTTAATAATATCTTATTTTATTTAAAAAAGAAAAAGTTCAATTATATTGTAATATTGAAAGGGTCAATCACACTGTTTGTTAAAATTTAAAAAATAATATTAATTTCGTTTGAAAAATATGATGAGTGGATCAAAGAACAATGTCCTACCGCGTCGTCAACTCACTGTCTTTGCCCGACTACCGCCACCGCGGACCTTAGAGTTGTTGGAACATACAAATCAAATTAAGGTTTTAACAATGGAGAAAATGAACAATTGAAGAAGATGAAGTTTAAAGAAATTGAGAGAAAATAAGAGAGAGAGAGAGAGAGAGAGATGAGAGAGAGAGAGAGAGAGAGAGAGAGAGAGAGAGAGAGAGAGAGAGAGAGAGAGAGAGAGAGAGAGAGAGAGAGAGAGAGAGAGAGAGAGAGAGAGAGAGAGAAGAGAGAGAGAGAGAGAGAGAGAGAGAGAGAGAGAGAGAGAGAGAGAGAGAGAGAGAGAGAGAGAGAGAGAGAGAGAGAGAGAGAGAGAGAGAGAGAGAGAGAGAGAGAGAGAGAGAGAGAGTAATTGAGGGTGAGTGGACAAATTGGCATTAAACAACAATAGGTAGTAGTGAGCCCCTTTTATAGTACAAGTTACAAAATGATTGGAACTAACAAAACTGCCAAAACAAAAACAGAAAAACACACCAGCTTCAGTGTAACCGGTTACGGCATACAGCGTAACCGGTTGCGCTACTACAACAACACCCGTAAACCTGTTTCACGGGTTCGTAACCGGTTACGACAAACGGCATAATCGGTTACGCTAACTGAAGTGCTAAAAAACAGTAGTTTCAACACACCACCTCACTTCAGTTGGTCCAAGTCAAGCATGCTCAAGCTCATCTTCAACCTTTTGAACACTTCATTTGTCACCCCCTTGGTCAACAAATCAGCCACTTGGTCTTCGCTTCGACAATATCTCAATCGTAACTTTTCATCGCTCACTAACTCCCTCAAATAATGAAACCGCATCTCTATATGCTTGCTCCTTCCGTGTGCAATCGGATTCTTCGCAAGATTAATCGCAGAAACATTATCAACAAGGAGTGTAATAGTCTCACCCTTATTGCTACTAAGCTCCTTCAATAGATTCATAAGCTACATGGCTTGGCAAGCACTCAATGATGCCGCAATATACTAGGCCTCACAAGATGAGAGTGCTACTACCAGTTCCTTTTTCGAACACCAAGAGATTGGTGTCCTACCAAACATAAAGATGTATCCAATTGTTGACTTTCTATCATCTTTATCACCACACCAATTGGAATCGGTGAAACCAAGTAAATCACACTTTCGGCCCGTATCCGATGTCGGAAAGAGAATTCCACAACCAAGAGTCCCTTTAACATATCTAAGGATCCTCTTGATAGCTGCCATATGAGACACCTTAGGTCTCTCCACGAATTTACTCGCAATACCGACACTAAATGCCAAGTCCGGTCGCGTATTGCACAAATACCACAATGACCCAATCAATCGCCGATATTGAGTTGGATCAACATGTTGCTTTTCCTCACTCTTGGACAGCTGTAGTCTTGCCTCACATGGTGTAATGGCAACATTACAATGCTCCATTTTACACCTCTTCAAGATCTCAAGTGCATACCTCCTTTGGTGCATGAGCAGTCCCATTTTTTGTCTTTGGAACTCTATGCCAAGAAAGTATCTCATGATCCCAAGGTCCGTCATCTCAAACTCATTCATGATTTCCTTCTTGAACCTTGAGATACTCTTCTCACAGCTGCCGGTAATCAAGAGATCATCCACATATAAGCAAAGAATTATCACACCATCATTATCATCTGATCTCACATACACGCCATATTCGGACACACACCGCTTGAAACCAATATCAACAAGAAAGCCATCTATGAGTTTGTTCCAAGCTCTTGGAGCTTGTTTCAAACCATATAAAGCTTTATGCAACTTGTAGTATCGCATCTCTTGATTCTTCACTACAAATCCGGGGGGCTGCCCAACATAAACCTCCTCATCAAGTGGACCATTAAAAAACGCAGATTTGACGTCCATTTGATAAATGCTCCAATTGTTGTTGTTCGCAATATCAACAACTAAACGGATGGTATCAAGCCTAGCCACAAGTGCAAACACCTCCTCAAAGTCTATTCCTTCACGTTGCAAGAACCCTTTCGCTATCAATCGAGCCTTATACTTGATTATCTCACCTTTTGGGTTTGCTTTCACTTTATAGACCCAACGCACATCAATCGGTTTCTTACCATGAGTTAAATCAACCAACTCCTAAGTGCCATTCTTCTCAATTGATTCCTCTTTCATTGCACAAATCCATTTTGGATCGCTTAGAGCCTCCTCCGTGTTCACCGGTCCGGATTCGGCCATAAGCGTAAAATGGACGAAATCACCTTCATTATTGACTTCGTTATCTTGGAATCTCTCACATTCTTGGAGTCTCAAAGGAAATACCCTTTGTCTTGTTGATCTTCTACGATTTTCCTCAGTTTGAACATCATTCGGGGGCTGCGGAACAGTTTCGGGAGTGATAGGATCATTAAAAAACAGTGTTGTTGGGGCTCTGTTCTGCTCGTAACCGGTTACGCCAGAATGCACTGGCTGGCCGTAACCGGTTACACTGTGTTTTGCATAAATCCTGTTCTGTTTTTCCTGTTCGTAACCGGTTACGCCAGTTTGTACTGGCTGGGCGTAACCGGTTACACTGTTGTTGCTGCTGCTATTTTCTTCAAAAATAACATCTCGACTGATCAGAATCTTCTGATTTCTCGCATCAAACAACGTAACCGGTTACGCCAACTGAAGTGCTAAAAAACAGTAGTTTCAACAAGAGTTTCCTCGCCACAACATGTCGTCTGTCCTTTCGCAGTTGTCAGACCGATGACCTTAGTGACAATTATGTGCCGAACCTCCGACCACTGCGACTCATGCCCGACTCACTGAAGTTTCATTCCACGGCTCCGCCTCCCTTTCGACTGCACCCGCCAAACCTCTGGTCTAATCCCTCTGTCGACTTCCGTGTAACTTTTCACAGTTTTAATTTGTAAGAGTCTTAAAACATGTTTTTCTTCTCTTCATCACTAAAGATTTTGAGGTACATTTTTCGCAAATCAATGTATATATTATAAAATATTGATTAAAAGATCCTATCGTTACACATATCCAATTTTTATGATTTTTTATACGAATATCATTCATGTAATATAAAAACATTTAAAAGTTGAATTGAGTTTTGTATGAAATTTAGAAAACTAATTGCACTTGACTAAGTTCTTAATAACATGAAAGTAGTTCTTTTCCTTATAAGAGTGACCTTATTGAAAATCTCTTATAGGTGTGCATGTAACAGTGAGTCTTGTCTTAGTGTTGATTTAAATTCAAATTAAGCCGCCATTATGTGAGAACATTATAACATCAAGCATGGCTTTGATGAAAGTTGTCGAGCATATGTGAGACATGATTAACACAATTTTGTTGGCTTAAAAATTAATATGGTCTTTTGTTTTGATGTTGTTCCTATGACATTAACAAGTACTATAATTGAGGTTTTGTACTTTTATTTGTTTCCATCGATTTATTCAAATTAAAGGTCTTGTTTATGGGAGACATTGCGAGATTATTTTGGTATTAAGGAAACATGCAAGTTAATCAATTTCTTTATTGATTTCTAATGAGTGGAGCTGCTATAGGATTTTAAGTGAATCATGATGTTCATGAGTCAAAGGCGTGATTAATGAAACTTGTATTTCACTTTTGATCGTTGACTATTTTAGTTCTTACTATATGTATTTTAAATTAATTATAGAGGGATTATGTTAGTTAAATTACTTCGGTGACAAATAATAAGGTGTTTGTTTTTGGAGCGGGTCCTCTTCGATATATAATGTCTCATGAAATCTAAATGTCATATTTAAAAATAAAATCATATAAAAATATAACTTTTTTAAAGGTTATGATGTTCATCACTCTCTTTTCTCCGAAAATTTTATGAGAGAGAATCATTTCCCGTTTCTTTTAGTTTGGAAAAATTATTCATTCCTCTCACTTTAAGTGTCACTTAAAAATTTGCATACATAGTTAATTTTGTTGATTTAAATAATAAAATAAAATAAAATAATTAAAATATTCTTATTAATAATAATAGTTAATGAAATAGTTAGATGAGTTAAAATATCCTTATTAATAATAAGGAGATGATGAATTCTTGTTTAGCATTGAACGTGTAACTTTTTCTTCTAATATAACTTAATTTGTCATATTATAATGTTCTAGATTAGACTGAAATGTTACTCCCTCCGTCTCATAATAAGTGTCTTATTTGAATTTTGCGATGTTCTTAAGAAAATGATTAGATGCATTGATTTTAATGATACAATTAGTATCTTTTACTAAAATATCCTTATTTATTATAGGTAGTGGAGTAGTTGGAAAACGTGAAAGTTAATAAATAGGGGTATGGTAGGGAAAAAAAATAAAAGTTGCATTGATATTCTAAAGAGACATTCATTTTGAGACATAGAAAAAATGCAAATGAGACACTTATTATGAGACAGAGGGAGTATATGTTTAATGAGCATTGGCGAAATAAGCATTCCACATGATTTATAATGAATTCAGTGTATATATCACAACAGTGGTTTAAAACATCAGTTTTTAAAAGTTTTCTTTAAATATATCACAATGGTTGTTTGAAGTAACCATTGTGATAGTTAGTGATTCTTGACATATAATCACGGTCGCGCGACTGTGATGGAAAGCATCATACATACAACCACCCTTACCTCACAACTGTTGGTCAGCCGTTATGATATCCCTTTTCCAACCGTTGTGGTATCCCTTTTTCGTAGTAGCATGATATACATTGAGCGTAATAGATGGTAGTCGTATAGAAATCTCTCATGTACATGGGATTGTTCCCTTGTACCCATAGATCAGTGGCTGCCGTAAGGATTAATTCACTATAGTCATAATTAGTTGCTTATACCCTTTATATCTAAGAGGAATCTTAAGATAGGAGAATTCTACTAAGATAGTTGTTTCTCACCCTTTTGTTTTAATGATTTACAAGTGATCAATCAGTTGTTAAAGCTAAAGGAAATGAGACTAGATCACTCTTGCTAGGAGTTTTCACTTTAGCATTTGGACGTGTTTCTGCTGTATTTTGTTATGACGTTCGTTTCCTTTTGTCTGTACCGTTTTGGCATACCTTATATTGGATGCATGACTTATTGTCCTGATGTAATCTTACTATTATATTATGTTTCATACCAAGTATAACACATTAATATTATGTGATTCAAGACACATATTTTGTTGGGTTGCTACAATTTAGGTAACTTCTGGGTTCCGGGTTAATTTCTTCAAAAGCTGCCTTATTGGTATTAATGAGGGCTCTTCTTTTCTAAATTCAACTAGTGATTTCATGAATTTCTACCATCAGTCCCCCCTTTTAAGTATCTTGGTATTTCGGTTAGGGCTAATCCCCGTTTAGAGGGAACTAGGGAATATGTTGTCTCTACATTGTCTAGATGTTTGGTATCTTGGAAATATTGATTTGTTAGTTTGGGATGTAGGGTGAACCTCCATAATTCTATTATGAATGATATTCCTATTTTTTTTCCTTTCTATAAATTCCAGCTAAGCTTCAGAGGAGGTCATGTGGAATGAGGTTGATGACAATGATAAGATTCCCCGTGTTTGTTGGACATATGTGTATAAACCTAAGAAGAACGATGGGCATGAAGTTTGTGACCTTCACTAAGTAAATCTAGATCTCATAGGCAAATGAAGGTGGCATTTGATTTTTGAGACCACCAGCCTTTAGAGGGATATTTTGATTTCTAAATATGGGATTCATACTCTCACCTCCTTCAAATGAAGTAGGGTGACTAGACTTCAGTATTCTTCTCGAATTGGTTTGTGGATGATCTGAGGCGGGGAATGGGATTGTGTATGTTCCATCTTTTTTAGGACGACCTTTGGGTGGGACCCATCCCTCTTAGAGTTACTTTTAATAGACTTTTCTCGGTCTCTTAGAACAAAAGGAGTAAGGTGGATTATATTGGTATTTAGGAAGATGAGATAATGGTCTGAGTTTTCTATGGACGGGACCTCTATTTGACTATGAGCAAGCTTAGGTGGATGACCTTATCCTGACTATTAAGAGTGTTACTCTCTCGCTGGATAGTGATTTGGTGTTGGTCATTGGGGGAGAATAATATCTACATTGTCGTCTTTGTCTACTATATTATATGGGTTATTCCAGATCATGATAGTATTTTTTATTGGTTATTTGTTGGGTCTTTAGAGTCAATTTTCCACTTGTTTGTCACATGTTATATCTCTACAAACTTGTGGTATATGATTTTTTGATGGCAGGGAAGGATTGTAGTCTTACCAAGACATATTCTTTCTCTTTTTGACATTTTTCCTCCTTAGAGGATTTGGCTAGGACTAAAGGTAGTCTTATCATTATTTGGCATTAAATGGTGTGGACTTTATGAAAATCCAATAATAATTGACGAGGAGGCCTTGAGATATAACAGTATCTCGCTTGCCTGTAAATGGTTTCTTAGTAAGTCGTCGGGATGTGCTTGTTCTTTATCTAATTGGTTAGCAGGCTCTATCCTTTTCCCGCACCAATATCGGTTCAAGTGTGTCTTTTTTTAGTGTAGTTCTAAGCTTCATGTGGAGGTTTCTGCTCTAATTTGTTTTTCATAGGTTCTAGCCTGTTTATTTGTGGTAACTCTGGTTTTTTAGGCTATGTTTGTCTTGTATTATTTTTGTTTTTTCTCTCACATATTTTCTTCGATGGGATTTTAGTTCACTTCATGTGTTGATCACTATCTTTATTATGTATCTTGTACTATTTTACTCCTGTTATATCTTTATTATGTATCTTTATTATATATCTTTATTAAGATCCTCTCATAGTAAAATTAGGTTTTTTCTTTACCCACCTCCTTATGGGGGTCACCCCCAGCGAAAACCCCAGTTTACCCCCAGTTTCCTCAAACATAGCAGTGAGCTGCACTCTGGTCACTGTGTCGGGAGCAGCCTCAAAGGGTGACCTGGGTATCATCTGCACAAATCCGAACTGCCGCATGCACCGCTCAGGGAGATACCGGACCATGATGGTAGTCCCGCATGCCAACCAGCCAAAATATAGAGATATGCCGTCAAATGGGACAATCTGAGTGTAGTTGTTGAACGGCCTCCAGGTGACGTCATCGTGCATCGTGCGGTCCAAGTACCCACGGTATGGTCCCACCGCATTGTCCCCCCTCTGGAGAACGTATCTGGCGGCCCTGGGCATGGCGTCAATGTACGCAGGATCGATGTGGAAGCCGTGGATGCGGGAGAAGTAGGAGATGATCCATCTCTGAAACACAAACACGATAATGTAACGTACCGTAAGTAAATACGAAACATAAATAAATACGAAACATAAATAAATACGAAACATAAGTAAATACGAAACATAAATAAATACGAAACAATTAAAATGAAACGTACCGTAAGTAGTGTGCAGGATCCGGTCAACTGCCTCGTCCTCTAGTTGGAAGCCTCATTCAGCTTCTGGTATAGATATGCCAGAGTAGCTGCCCCCCAGTTCCACTGGTAAACGGTAGTCAGGTCCATGAAGTAGCGGAGGTAGGTCACGTCGACGTACCTTGCACTCTTGTCCACAAAGACTGCAGCGCCTACCACATGCATGTACCAGCACCGGAGAGCGCAGCCACGGTGATACTGTGTAAATAGGTCGTCACCCGCCTCCTCGGCATCGGCCGCCGCGTCCAGGTGTTACTCGAAATAGCGGCTCAGTGTGGTGAACCGGATATGAGGCCCAGATGTCGTGGCGCACTCAAAGTCAGCAACTTCGGGCTCCATACCCAAATAGAGCGCCATCCACTCAGTGGCTACGACCCTCTGGATCCGGGAGTGGGTCAACAGTGCCCCCCTGATCGGCAGGTGGAGAAGACACTGCACATCATGCAAGGTGATCGTCATCTCCCCAACCGGCAAGTGGAAAGAAGACGTCTCCTTGTGCCACCGCTCCACAAAAGCCCCATGCATGCCGTGGCTGATGGTGGTGTACCCCGTCATGCAGAGCCCACTGAGACCTGAACCTCTCACAGCGTCGTTAAACCACTCGGCAGTCGGTTTAAACAGACTGAAAATGTTTCGGGCATGGTTCACCATTTTCAACGGCTCTCTCTCCTGTTACAAAAAAACAAATAAAAAAGTATGTTAAATAGACGGTTAATAAAATATTGAATAAACGTCTAAATTATAAACGGTTAAATAATATAGTCGGGAAAATTATAAAAAATACCTCTCCCTCCCAGATCCGCCGAGCGACGTGATCGCGGTAGGATATCAGCACTGAAGTGTCAATGGGCCCTCCCGGGTAGCTGCCCTCCTGCTCATCCTCCTCCCCGAGTGGAGGGTCAACATCCGGTACCCCCTCCTCCTCGTGGTATGGCACTGCCACCTCCTCCTCCTCCTCCTCCTCCTCCTCTTCTCGCTGGCGGGAAGAAGATACCCGAGCCAGCCGACTCCTCGATCCAGATGTAGAGGTACCCTCGTCCATCTCCACGGGAACTCGCACACGTCGTCCCCGGCCCTGCCCCCGTCCCTGTGTCGACGCCAACTGCGCCGCCGCCCGCTCGCGTCTAGCCGACGCAGTCTGGGTCTCTCTACCCTGTCTGATGCGTGCTGGTTGGTTGCCTGACATGTTCCTGAAAACAATTGAAATCGATTAATATGCGAGACAACAGAAAAAACTAAAAAAAATTGAAATTCTGATACACTTCGGAAGTTCATTTCCGAAACTGGGAATGGAGGTGTTTTCGGAAATGAACTTCCGAAACACCCCTGCGCAGAAGTTCTCTGCAACCTCCAATAGCAGACCCCAAAATCCTAAATCAAAACTACTTTTATGCCTACTAAACAAACTAATATCAGTACCAACCTATCTTAATGTGATTTTTTCAATTTCTAAACACCCTAATAGAGTAATGAATAATGGATCTAAAAATTGAAATAAAATGATAAACTTACCAATTAGTGTTTGAGATTATTTAGGTTGAGATTGGAAGAAGACTTTGGCAATCTATTTGACTTCACACTTGCTTGTTGCAGAAATTTTGAAAGAGGATGAGTTTGGAAGAAGATTAGGGTAAATGAATGGGGGAGGGGGGCTGTTTTGCTTAATCTGCAAAACGCCCAGTATTTCGGAAATGAACTTCCGAAATGCTATTTTCGGAAATTAACTTCCGAAATAAGACAATTTTTTCAAAAAAAAAATGCGCTTTCGGAGATGCATCTCCGAAAACACATTTTTCTTGCATTTCGGAGATGCATTTCCGAAGTCAGAGGTAGTTTGGGTTTTTCACCAGAGGTGGGCTAGAAGGTTGGGAGATCTATAAAGAAAATTTCTAAAATTATCATTTTACCCTTATCCTCATAATAACAAAATATTTGAATCTCGATTTATTTACCAAGTCAGGATGTTACAATGCAGGTTGTTCCTTTTCAGGTATTTTGTATACAATATCTTATTCCCATTCTTTTTAAAAAATTCTACTCCTCGTAGAATGTTTTCCACATCTATCAAACATTGCACTAAATCAACCATCCACTTCGAATCTAAGCTAAATGAGGATTAGCAATTGGCCATGAAATATGAATTTGAAGCATTGGATAAGAATGGTACATGAACTTGTGTTGACATACAACCTATGTAAAACCATTAAAAAATGGGTGTATAAGATCAAACACAATGATGTTGGTTCCATTGACATAAATAAGACTAGGTTGGTTGCAAAGGGATATTGTCAAATAGAAGGTTTATATTTTTTAATACTCTATCTCTGGAAAAATTGACTACTATTAGAGCCTTGTTAGCACTTGCATCTTTCAGTATATGTTGATGATGTGGTTCTAACATGAACATTCTTTATTAAGTTTTGATAAAATCAAAGGAATTCTTCATACAAATTTTAAAATCATGGATTTAGGCAGGCCAAAATATTTCACTGATTTAGAAGTTGCACACTCTCAAAGGTAAGTATCTCAATTTCATAAAGGAAATATTGATTAGACTTAATTGCAAAATCTGGTTTCTTAGGCTCCAAAACAATTTCAACTCCTATAAATCCATCAATTAAGCTACATAAAAAAAGGAGGCAAACATTTCAATGATATATTTGCATATAGAAGATTGGTAGGAAAGTTGTTATATTAGAACACAATATGACTTTTGCTACTCAGTAACTAAGTCAAATCCTTCACGCTCCCACTATCATACCCTATAATTCATAAAAAGGACTATCTTCCAAAAAAAAAAAAAAACTAAATGCAAATCATAAGATTTTCCTACACATCTTGGCAGTGTTTTAAAAATCGGACTGATTATCAAATTGGTGAGGGTATTGGGTCACTGGTTCATTGGTTGAACCACTAGGTCACTGATCGAACCACATGACTAAATCAGATTAAATCGGATAACTCGATTGAATAAACTAGACTATATTGCAATACTTTATATATTAAATCGGTCGAACCGGACGACTCAGTCTCTAAAAAGTATCACAACACCTATAAAATTTTAAAATATCATAATTTCACATGTTTATTCTTTACATTCAAATTTAAATATAATCATCACTCACAACAAAATAATACAAAATATAAAATTTAAATAAATTTTAAATCAGGTCTAATTGCAATCAGGGAAAAAATTGTTCCAAATAAGGTTTGAATAAAATCTAATTATATTTTAATTTTAGTTTTCTTTTTAAAAAATCATGAAAACAACGTCGTTTTGTGCGAAAAGACATATATTTGAACCGCCGATTTTTTAAAACTACCGATTAACCAATTTTGGCCAATTCTCACCGGTTCAATAACATACTTAGTTCAGCAATCAGACCAGACCAATATCCCATTCAATTCTCGATCCAACCGGTTCGGTCCAGTTTTTAAAATACTGATCTTGGCACTGATGCAAGGATTCTAAGAGATAAATTATAGGGTACTGCTTTTTTGGATCATCATTCATTTCATGGGCTTAGTATAGTTCTTTTCTCATTGACACGTGTGAATTGCCATGGTTGTTATACATGCTTCAAGACCTCTGTGTTACTTGTTTCAAACCACCTGTTGCTATGTATTGCGACAACTAAAATATCATACACATAACATCTAATCCATTGTTTTATGAAAAATAAACATTTGAAAACAAATTGCCACCTTCTTAGAGAAAATATTCAAAAGGGTGTTATGAGATCATTAACCATTGATTCTGAAGACCAAATGAGTTGTTTTCCTTACAAAAACACTTGTAGCTCCAAAGTTTCATGTAATTTTTTCTTTTGCACTTTGGCCCTCCCTTTAGTAAAAAAAAACACTTGTGTTTTTTAATGAGAATAAAAAAATACGTTGGTCATTCATAAGAATGCATTTTCTCAATTTCTTCTATCCTCAATAGTTCATGCCTCAACGATAAATAACTTTATTTTTTATTTTTTTGAAAAAAAATGTCATCTTGAATTCCTCTAATATACCAAATTCATGTATATTATTTTTTTATGTATTCTAAGTAAATTTATCTTTTATGCATTCTAAGTAAATTTATCTACAAAATTCATACTCAATGAATGAAAAAAAAATGGGTAAAATGTCTTGGCATTTTACTTTGTCCACCATGGGTCTGTTTGTTTCAATTTTTTAGTGTTAAATATACAACACCTTCTGTAATATTAGCGAGATTTGAATTTAGCCCCTGATAAAGTTTTTTTTTTGTAATTTCCCTTCTAATTTACAGATTCCTTCAAGTACACCATTGATTGCCACATTGCAGCAAAGATTCTCTCTAGCTGCCTACATAGTATTTTCTTTTAATTATTTTTTAAATTCACGTGGAATTTTAAAAAAAAAATTGTTTTTTTGAAAGATTCTCTCTAGCTGCCTACATAGTATTTTCTTTTAATTATTTTTTAAATTCACGTGGAATTTAAAAAAAAAATTGTTTTTTTGAAAATTTTTTATAATTTTTTTACTGTTTTTATTATGAGGGGGATAAATCAAAATTCGCTAACATTATAAGGGGGCATGTAACACCCTTCTAACCCTCATATATTTTCGCATATATTTTTACAAAAAATAAAACCATTTAAAACACAAGGGTGTCACATCTTCATAGAACATCATAAACAAACAATCCTGCTCCGTAACACAGGTTGAAAAAACACTTGAAAACATAAATAGCATCTTTGGCATTTCTAATTAGACTATTTCAAACTTCGCAGCGGAATAAATGAGTCTCAAAACTTCTTTATAAAATATTTCAAATACCATGAAAGGTAGTTCAAACTTCAACAAAATCATCATAGTTCATGTTATAACTTCATGATTCAAAAACAAAATAAAAGCCATGAAAATAATACAAAATCTCATAATAACAAAGGAACATAAGGTTGTAATCAATCGATCCCAACTCCGATATTACATATCAGAGCAAGACTCCCTTTATTCTACGAAAAGTAAATAAACACACTATGGATCTATCCTCTAAGCTTCATGCACTAATCTTGATCACTTGCAACTTACCCACGTTTCGAGGCAACATTTCCAAGCAGAAAGGGTGAGTAAATCATAATCATTATAGAAGATGTAAGGAATAAATATAGTAGATACATTAGTATCCATGTAATTCACATAGCATCATATATCCCATATCATATTAATATCATCTCAATTACCTCATCATTATAGTATTAGATCGTACATCATAAATGAACAACATTCACTTCACAATGCAAATACAACATCATTTAAATCACAACTTCATCAATCCATCACTTATATCATCAAATATGCAATGTCACATAGGATGAAATGTATCAACATAGACTCATGCATGTGGTACCCAAAACTTCACTGATGACTTAGTCATCTTCCTATAAAGATCCCCACCAATAGGATCGATTCCCGCTTGGAACCAGAGCACTTCACAAAATACACTCAATCCACACTATGGGATTGAGCCATCACTGGACCAATGTCCTATAAAAATCACTGGACCACCATCCTATAAACATCACTGGACAAAAGTTATGTCACATATGCTATGAATGCATGATGCGCAACAACACAAGAAAACATGACCACGACTAGTCAAAACGCATCATCATTCATATACTCACCATAACATCATCACATACTACACAATACCTCGTATTATATCGTAACAGCATCAAACACTTTGTATAACATTAAACACATCATAATACAATATAATATCATCATATTGACGTCCAACACTTCATAGCACAACGCAATATGAACGTACAAGGTTAATTCCATACAAAAGGCATAAGACTCCACCAAATAATCATTCACTGTATTCCAAATTATTTGCACATTATGAAAAATGTTTTTAGCTTTCTGTAGGTTCAAACGGCGCGTCAAACGGACACCCAAATCAAAAGTTATTATTTTTAAAAGTTTTAACAAAACTACAAACACCGACGTAATACACCGAAGCCACAACAACTCATTACACACCAATTAAATATATTTCCAGAACCTGAAACAACTTTTATTGAAAAGAATATCGCGTTAGCTTTCTAACGCTTCGAACGGGGACCAAAACGGAATTATGGTTTGAAAGTTATGAATTGTCGAAGTAAAATATTTCCTGTCACAGTCTAATAATCGATTACTCATATGTGGTAATCGATTACCACCCTCGAAATTTCAAAAATAGTGATTTTAAAAGCTTGTAATCGATTACCAATATGTGATAATCGATTACCACAAAACCTATGCCATAAATACACATTCTAGTAATCGGTTACCAATATTTGGTAATCGATTACCAGTGTAGAGATTTCAAAAAAACTGCGTTTCAGCAACCTAAATCCCTTCAAAATCCCAATTTCAACCCCAAAAATAGGTTTCTCATTACCAATCATCAGGACGCATCTTACCCAATATTTCTATGCATTCCATAACATCAATTACATCGATTCATTCACATTCAAAATGATTATCATCAAAAATAAAAAATCCACACAAACCCACAACTATCTAAACCTTAAATCAATTATAATAACAATGATAAAACTCCCCTTACCTTAGATTTTCATCAATTGATTCTTCTCTCTCGCGTTCTATCAGTTTCTCTTTTTCTTTCTCTGTGCCGTAACCTCTTCTCTTATCTTCCAATTTCTACGATCGTACAGAATGAACCCCTCTTCCCTCTTTTCTCTTTTTACTTGTAGGACCCCTAATATGGATTTCCTCTTTTTTCCCTCACTTAACCTCTTACAATTTAGTAATTCGCCCTTATCATTTCTAACACCAATATTATTCTATTTTACTAATTAAAATAATTCCACTTATTATTCTAATTATTATAAATTATTCTAAAATACTTCAAAATCCCTCAATACACCTAAGCATCACACAAATCACCACAACATCACATGAAACATCAAAACATCACATAAGTCAAATACTTCACCAAAAATCACTAAAACATCACTTATATCAAATGCTTCACAATAACTCACATAAACATCACATAACCATCATATTCATCAAAACATCATGAAACATCATAGGGACTGACATAAAAACACCAAAACATCATAAATATCGAATACTTCACAATGACTTATATATTCATGCTAAATTAATTAAATAAATTCTTAATTTAGAATTCAGGGTGTTACAAGGTAAAATACTTTTTTTGGATAAAAAATAATTACTTATTTAATTTTTTTAATTAAATTATATTTTTGGATATAAAAATAATTATTTATTTGAATTTTTTAATTAAATTATATTTCTGGATATAAAATATTGTCCTTGTTTTGAATTTATGTGTTTGCACTGCCTGGTGCCACTCTCTATTCTTGGCAGTCTTATTTAGCTCCCTAATATTCCATGAAGTTATCATTTATTCAGTAAGGAATCCTTTGAAGGGTCATCCCAAACCCCTAAGAAGCTAAATCCATTAGAACATGTTAACTGGTTACTTGGTCCTCCTTCCATAATTTGCTTGCTTGTGTCTCTCAGTCCCTTGTTAACTGTAGTCCATTTTCTTGCATCATCTAGAGTTTCATTCTCTATGCTTCTTTGTTTGTTCTCAGCTGCTTATGTATGTTGTGTGTTCATCTATTTCAGCTTTCATTCCTTGATAGGTTACTTCTTCTCTTTATGGCACTTATGACCTACCTTTTGACATTTATCACAATATTGAGGCCTTCATTCAAACTCCACTTTTTGCTGAATTTTCATTCCCCCAATGTCCTTGATGGTGATCGTTTCACACAGCTCCTGTGTCACATCTCGTTGTAGTACATAGCAGACATTTAGACGAAATTACAGAATCCCTTAATTAATTTACAGCTCTATGTCCTTAATGAATTTGGCTCCTTGGGGATTTGGGATGACCCTTCAAAAGACCCCTTACTGAATAAATGATAATTTCTTGGAATATTAGGGGGCTAAATAAGATAGCCAAGAATAGAGAGTGGCAACAGGCAGTGCAAACGCAAAAATTCAAAACAAGGATAATATTTTATATCCTAAAAAATAATTTGATTAAAAAATTCAAATAAATAATTATTTTTATATCCAAAACAAAAAAAAAAATATTTTACCACTGTAATATTAGCGAATTTTGATTTATCCCAATATAATAAAAACAGTAATAAATTTTTTTATAATTTTTTTTTTAGATTAACAAAAAAGTTCCATATGAATTTTAAAAAAATAAATAAATAGTAAAAGAAAATCCCCCCTACTAAGCAAATTTGAAGATTCCAAACCACTTTGTCACTAGAGGGGCTAAAGACATGGAATGTTAATATTACAAGGGGGAATTCAATTTTTTTTACATGGGTTAAAATCAAAACTCACTAACACTATAAGGATTTTTTTGTATATTTAACCCTATTTTTAAAAATGATTTTTGTATTACGTTTAAAAATTAACAAAGGTTTTTTAAAAAAATTTCAAATTAAATGAAAAATTGATTTAGATAGTTATTCTTAAAATGCAATTTTTGAAATTTTTTTACCATAGTTTTTTTAATATTAAAGTTTAAAAAAATTAAAAAATTTAAAACTATTTCAAATTGTTTTTTAATAAAAAATTCTGATTTTAACAATATTTTAATATTTAATAATGTATATTTATGTTATACGATATTAAAATTAGTTTTTCAATTTATAAAAAATGAATTTAACTTATTTTTTAATATTTAAAAAAAAAATTTGTAAAAATCATTTTGAAAATACAAAGAAAAAATATTTATTTTTAAAGTTAAATCAAACCGTCCCTATATGTGTTTTTTAAAAATGTTTGTGTCTCAAATATTTTAATAATAAAACACATTTATTCAATTTTTATTAATACACTCATATATATTGTATTTTAACTCCTCTAACTACTCTATTGATTATTATTAGTACAAATATTTTAATAATAAAACACATTTTATTTATTATCAAATTCAAGACAACTCTTAATTAATAAAAAAATTGAGACACAATCCTTGAGTTTCAATAACTTCTTTTTATATTATTTATAATATACTAATATAAATAAGATATATTGATTTTTCATGCGAATTTCAGAAGTTTTAAATCCGGGCATGCAAATTTGTGTTAACCATTCAATTGTCATCTTCTTTGAACAAGATAAGGAAAGAACGAACAGGTTCATTACTTTCTTCAACTTCACTTTCATTTTATCTTCCGCAACTCTACTTTTATGTATGTACTACATTTCAAAATTGCCACCCAAAATTAACAAACTTTGCATTCAATTCCTCTTGGGTCGTTTCATATTCCCCCAATTACTATTATGCAATCTTATCATCAAATACACTCAATGGAGTTGAGAACATTTACCTTACAACCCAACTTGACACACTTGTTTCCAAAATTCAGACTTTGTGATTTCCAACATTCAAATCAGAAGGATTTTTCACTGAAAATCAGTAGAAGAAACATGGGGTTGATTATTAGTGGAGAGTGTATATTCTGGACAGAGAATGCAAATGCATTTGATTTTGGACTTGTGGCCCCTGATCAAACAGTTGAAGAGGCACAAGATGTAGTGAGAGTTCACGCACAAGATTTGTTACAAATTGGAGATTTGTTAAAGTCAGAGTCATGGAAAGTAGCACAGAAGGAATTGAGAAGAAGCTCAGCACTTTTGAAGAAGGATATATACACCATAATTCAAAGTAAGCCTGGAAAGGAGAGGCCAGAATTGAGGAAGCTGTACTCTACTCTCTTCAACAATGTTACAAGAGTAAGTGCTATACCATAAACCAAATAATACACGCATTGTGTAAAGTGTTGTTATTATCAATTGATGTTTATTCTTGTATGGTGTAAAATTATGCAGCTAGATTATGCAGCAAGGGATAAAGATGGACCAGAAGTGTGGCAGCGTTATGAGAACATTGTTGTGACTATGAATGACATTCTATCCAGAATATAATTGTCTCTAGTGTTTTGATCAATGGGAGATTAAGTAATTCTTGATGAGTTTATTTGAGTTAGATGAAGAAAAAGGATCATGTTGCATTGATTATGAATTTGGTCATAGAGAGTTAGTTAAGAATGTTGAGTGTCTAAATGTTTTAGGTAGTAGCAAAATGGTACTCAGCCTCAGCTAGGAAGAGTATTACATATGTAATATCAGTCAACTTTTGAAATGTTCTTCTGCAACTATGAAAATATATATTGAGATGGGTTGTAAAGAATGAGAGAAATTTACTGGTCTATTGATTCTCCATATAAGTTTTTTGGGTGCATTTCATTTGTTGAAATTAATATTGCAATATGAAAAACACACAAGTCTTATCTTTCTAAATAGGGAGACTAATATCATAATAACACAAATATAATACAAGAATAAAACAATACATATAGCACAAAAGTAGGGAAGGAATTATTTTGTGGCCTCAGCTAAAAGGAACTAGGATGAATGGGAAATGGATTTGGTGGCCTGGTGATGAATGTATAATGCATTTGCAGCATATCAAAGTTAAGTTTTTTTTTTTTTTTTTTGGATTTTTTTTAGAGAATATTTTTATTTATTTTATTTGTAATGTAATTTGATGTTGGGAAAATGGATTATTTCTATTAAAAACATTGATTAGACAGTCGGAATAAAAGCATGGTTGGGATGCTCCAACCTGTTTTGGGGTTCAATTTTTCTCCTCCAATGGGGATCGGGGCAAGAAACAGAGATTTACCATATATTCTGGTTTGGGTGTGGGTAAGGTAAAAATCATTCCCACTCACCCCGTTGCGATGTCTAATAGAGGTCTCTCCGAGGAAGCACTAAAAAAAAACTCATTAGTGACATGAAAATCACGCCACAACAAACAAAAACATTTCACAAACTAAAATTTGCGACGTGTTTAATTACGCCGCAAGAGAGTGGGTGGCAACTCAGTAGTGATGTGATTTTCACTTCACTAATTAGTGAAGTGAAAATCACGTCGCAAAATATTACACAGATACTTAGGCACTTTAAGTTAGAGCAGGCGCATTAGATGGTGGACAAAAAAAGCAACTTTAGTTGCGACGTGATTTTCATATCACTAATTAGTGAAGTGAAAATCACGTCACTAATTAATATTCAGGCGTATGAATTTATTGTAAGTTGCGACGTGATTTACATTAATAAACTAAATATATTACTAACTAGTGACATGTAAATCACGTCATTAATAATTTATTTTTTAAATTTTGAAACTAATTAAAAATATACTAAAATTATTTAAATTAAATTAATAAATTAAATATATTAAAATATATAAATTAATAAACTAAATATATTAAAATTTATAAATTAATAAACTAAAATTAAAAATCAAATATTACTAAATATAATGTAATAATATTACTAAATATTATGTAATTATAAATTAATTAATATCTTACAAAAATTCAAAATCAAATGTAACAACAAAATAAAAATAAAATTAAATCTACGATCAGTCTGGGTCGGGAATGTTATCATCATTTTCCTTCTCCTGATCTGTCGGCGCCAACTTCGACACCAACTTCTTTGCATCATAAAAAGTTATAGGCAAGTTGCCTTTCGTTGCAATTGAGTCCAACATCATTTTTACAAAGAATTCCAAACACTGATCAGGAACATTCCAATTTGACTTGGCGGCCAATAATTTCACACACATTGATAACTTTGAGTCGGACGATCCCTCAAACAACAGAGTATTCATCTCATTCAACAATTGATAAAATCTCTGCGCTTCCTCAATCGACAACTCTTCCCCATCAAAATCTTCAAGTTGATCATAGGTCACGTTCACACCAAAAGCATCCCCAACCATGTCACCGATCAGATTAAAGTTTTCCTCATATTCCATAGGCAGTCTTTCCTCATATTCCATAGGCGGTCGACTACTTGAAGCATGCGTTTTACTAGTCTCTGGTACGTTACTCGGCAGTTCTTCACCATTAAGTGTCCAAACACAATAATTTTTCGTGAAACCACTTCTACGCAAATGACTGATCACTTCCTATGGGTCACTAATTATAGGTCTACATCCACATTTAAGACAAGGACACCTTACTCCTCCTTCTCTTTGACAACATTCCTGAGCAAACACCCACGTGATAGACCCATTTACTCCTACTATAAAATTGGGTTTAAGTGCACGTCTTCCTGGTTCCAATCTATCGTACATCCAACTACGATAATACCTATAATAATGTTCCATACTGCACATATATCAAATCATTGTCTTTTTAATAACTATAATTAAACATTTAACTATATCAACTAAAAATTTATAAGTCTTTGGAAACTATATTTGTAACACCCTTCTAAACCCCCATAATTTTAAGTTCAGAGTAAACATGTACAAGGATGTCATAATTTCAAAAGAAATAAAATATTAAATTGTTTGTCATGCCTTTCCAAGGAACAAAATCGCATTATTCAGTAAACCATGTTCAACACAGTGGAAAAGAAATTTTAAACTGAATAACATAAACCACCAGTTCACCAATCAATTGAACATAATCCAAAACCAATAAAAATAAGAGTTTAATCAATAACTCTAAAATAAGCGTTCCCCAGTGTTACAAGACCAGAGCATGACACCGACGCGATAACTAAACGGACTAGTCTACAAGCTATCCTCACCAATTGTAACACCCCATTTCTACCCGGCAATTATAATGCGGAAAATATCAGAGTATTTAAAAATTTATCGACAAACAAATGAGGCGTCACATATTCATTTACCAATAAATCATATCATCGCATTTAGTGGATACATAGAACTTTCTTTAATCAATCAAATAAATACTCAACATGTAATACTTTTCAAAAAGAACAATTTCTTTCATTAGAACATGGCAGAATCATAGTTCTTTATCTTTGAGTCAATAACATCTTATTCAGCTAAGATAAAACATTAAACAACAACATCATAAACATCATAAATCATCCCCCCGAGTGCTACGTATCAGAGCAAAAACCGACTCGATTAACGACAACTAAATCTTCATACTCGAACACCTGCACATTACCAATATAAAGGCAACGACGAACAAGAGAAAAGAGTGAGATATCAAATCATATAAGTGAGCGCATGATAAATTGTATATTAAGATTCCGACATGTATAGTTATCACATCACAAGTATTAATATTACCATACACTCCATACTTTCCTCAACTCACAAATCTCACATACTTTTCATCGCACAACAAGTCACAACACTTCATATCCACATCAATTATATATATCCCATTCATTTACTTTGCAAGCCAATTCACGATACATCACAAGTATAAATCACAATTCTAGTCCCAAAACATCACCGCATATAAGTCATACATCTAGTCACAAAACATCACATATAAGTCCCACATCTAGTCACAAAATATCACATATAAGTCACACCAGACATATTCAGTTAATCACATTCATAAGTATTGATATCATCATACTATTCATAAAATCATCAATTCACATATTCACATACTTCCATCATTTAACAAGTCACGAAATACAATCACGATATAGTCACAAAACGTCACAACTACGAATCACATAAGACACATGGGACATGAATCATGTATATGCATGTGGTACCAATCGGAGCTTCAGCCCCCGTCACCAATTGCCCAATTCAGAGGTGCAAGGCATAAGCCTTCGTCACTAATTTGCCAATCCAGGCCATCATAGAGTATGCATATGAAATGTGACTCAACAAACAAGACATACACAACATACTCATCACAATCACACATCGTCACGAGGTATACGCCTATATCACTGATAATTACCAATCATTAGAGGTAATTCAACGTCACAAATAACCTTTCATCCTCACATTAAAACAAAATCATCACAACATCATCATGCTTCGGTATATCACGACAAACATATAACTTCACATATTAACAAAATCGTCACAACATCATCATATTTCGGTATATCACAAAAAATCAACACATTAAGTCAATTCACATTAGTCTCACAATTCTCTACAAATTAGTCGTTTATTTAACTCACTAATCCAGTATTAACTAACCAAAATTATTCACAAAACCCCCTTTAATTGGTCGGACAAATTTCGCGTCACTACCGGTTGTCTAATCTTTGGTTATATCATACTATTCACGATTCTTATAAGTCCTCGAATTATACTACCAAGTCACTAAAACAAAATTCAAACCGGGTTAATCATACACAATTCAATTCTTTATCGGTTACCTGATTTATCCGATTAATTCACTATCTACTGTCATAGAATAATCCCCTTTTATTCACTAAAATCTTGAAACTTATAGGGATATAACATGCTACAACTACTGTTCCTGGTTTCCATTAGGCCCTTACTGAGTTATAAAACATTCTACTGTTGCTTTACCATTCGTTACTGTTGCCACATGAAAACCTGATCCGTTACTGATGTATATCTCTCTTACTATTACATGCCTTCCCTTACACTTAAATTAAACTAAAATTAAGTTATATAGAAGATCCATTTTAACTCCCCTTATAATATATATGTATGTATCTACTCACGGTCACATAAGTTATGCAAGCAACAAAACTAAACAAAAGTGATTCCAATTACCAGATTCATGTTTTCATACACACAACAAGTAATAACAGCTCCAGCATAATACGTTTTCCTTAATTAATTTACTTCAATCAAACAACAACAACAGTAATTTATAGCAGGCAGCACCTCATAGAATTCTCAACTAATTCGTAACTATAACTCTCAAATGTTTTTAATCAACTAGCACTGTCGTCCGTCAATGGGCTCACTGGTATGCCGCCCGTCAATGATGTATGCCGCCCGTCAATGATGTATGCCGCCCATCAATGATGTATATGCCGACCGTCGTGGCCGTCGTGGTTCACCTTGCCGTTCGGCAAGGCTCCCTTGCTCCGTTTCCCCTCGTTTTCCATTACGCACAGAGTTGCACATTATTCTAATTAAATTCGAATTTATAACGCACAGTAGAAACAACATTATTCCCTAATTATAATTTTCTATGGACAGCAACAAACAACACAATAATGCAATAAATCTACACACCCAATTCCCACATACAATACAATTGTTCATAAGCCCCATTATAGGAAGAGAACCCGACCCTTACCTTATTCAACTTGGAGCAACTTGATGGGTCTCCTATTCACACTTCCGATTTGGCACCATGGATGGAAATCTCTAAGCTTTGTTCATCTTCTCCAAGACTTGCCTCCTTCTCTTCACAACTTGTTTTCTCCCAAATGACAACACTACTCTTCATATCTCTAAAACCCTAATTTATCATTTCAATTGGACTTAGACTTTAACACCTCCTCTTATTATTCTTCACAAACCAATTTAGGCCCAATAAGATAAATATTTCAAAATAACCAATACGTCACTTTTAATAATATTCCGTCGATATAATAATCCATTTGCCGACATAATTACTTATTCACCAAAAAATTATTCTCAACCGATGAATTCCGAAAATAAAATAAGAATATTTAATTAAATAAATAATTAAATAATCGGGGCGTTACACCAATCACAAATGCTCCTACTCCTCAATCTGAAAATAATCAACAGTAAGGGTGAGACATATCACAATTAAACTATATTATAAGTTCATAATGACAAAACATCATAAGCATATTATTCACCCAACTGCAACATATTTAGATTTTTCAGAATCGTTCACCAACAGTTATAAAAATGCAATCAAACTTATCACTACGAAATAACACTGAAAATCTTCCAATCATGTTATAACAACCCAAATACTATGCAACGACTCTATGCATGTTGTAACACCCCTTTTCTAACCCCAAATATATACATATATATAATCTTACAGAGTAATCATGCATAAGTGTAATACTGTGGGAGAACTGACTTTTTTAGATGTTGCGGATAGCAAGAGTCGCCACCGAATTTTATTTTATCCAATATATAGAAAGGCTAAAAGAACAGAAAAAGACCTTTTTAAAAGACTTTGAGTTCGGGGGGGTAAGTTATACAAAGGGAAAGTGTAAGCACCCTTTGTATCCATGGTTATCCATGGGCTCTTAATTGCTTAGCTCACTTTTATTTTCAAAATGTTTGAAGTGTAGTGTGTGAATAGTAAAAACTTGGTTAAGGACTTTAGCTTGTAAATAAGCGTAGCCTTGTTTTGAAAGTATTTGAAAAGATAGTGAGAAAATGTTTTGAATTTAAATCAGAGCAAGCAATTAGTAGCAACTACCCTAATTTTAAGATTTATGTTCTTTAAGCTTTTCAGTTTGAAAGGGATATCCATACCATAAAGAGGGCAGGTAGTCCTTTCATTGGATTTGAAAAGGGTCATCGAAGGTATCGTTCACCATAAGACTGTCCCTACCATAAAGAGGGCAGGTAGTCTTTAGGGAAGGATATAATAGTCATTAAGGCAACCAGTGAGGATACCTTAGCATTCGAAGGAACGATCATCATTTTATTCGAGGCAATATCGAGGGACTAGATCTCATATGATGATTTCATTTGTAGGCAACTGGCTAAGGTATCCTCGGAATCGAGGGACTTGACTATTTTAGAATCGTAATTAAAAGGCAACAAGCAGCATAAGAAGGGTTACCCTAAAGGTGTGTGTGTGGCACAATCAAGTGATTCAGTTCGGATATTTTATCTTGTAATTAGTTATTCTAAGTTAATTCAAGGCTTGCACTCCCTGGGATTACTAACGACGCAGTTAAAAATAAAGGAAAAATTAAAAGTTCCTACGCTATTACAATAAACACCCATAGGGCAGAAAAATAAAGGCAAGAAAATAAAATCCTAAATCTATTACAATAAACACCTGCGGATGAATAGGGGCAAAATAATAGAAACCCTAAGCTATTACAAGGCTTTGGGGCGGTTACAATAGAATAAACAGATCAAAAATTAAAATGGTAAACTTTACAGCATATGAATAATTTAGGAAGACAATGAAAAATAAACAAAGCAAAAAGGCAAACCCTGAACAGGAAAAAGTTAATCATGGTTAATAGAACGAGGCAGGTTAAAAACCTAAACTAGGGTTAGCGTTTAAAATTATTTTGATTACAAACCTTTTAAAAAACCTAATCTGATTAAATTATTTAAACCTGATTTAGTTAGCCTAAAATCTAATCAATTAATTAACCTAAAATTAAATTAACCTAATTTCTAATTAGTTTAACCTAAAAACCTAATTATTAAAATCTAAAGTTAAAACCTAAATTAAACTAAATTAAAAAAACTAATTATTAAAATAAAATCCTAATGTTAATACCTAAATTCTAATTAAAATTAAATTAAAACCTTAATTAATCAACTAAACTAATTAGAGTAAACCTAATCCTAATTATTAATTTTAAATCCTAATTAAACTAATTTGATTAACCTAAATTTTAAAATTACTAATGCTATTCCTAATTAAATTAGACTAATATCAGTGTTTTAAAAAAATTTATTGGAAAAACAAAATAAAATAATAAAAGGAACAAACAGCATAAAAAAGAAAAAAAGAACTAACACTGGGCGTGTGGATCCTGCGTTGATGAGCTCTTGGTGTCTATGGTGGAACGCGCCATGGTGACCTTCTGATCCGGCCGTACGAGAGATCTAAGAGCATAAACTAGGGGGTGTATCATGGACCATTAGAGGCTGGGTGTACACGATCTGTAGGCAAGAATTATCAGAAAAATAACAAAACAAACTGTAAGCAGCGGGATTCGAACTCAGGTTCCATCATCCATCCACAAGCGCCCTTTGCCAAGTGTGCCATTTTCCTACGTTGTTAATGAAATACAACAATTACATAATATATAAAAACAAATATAAGTCAGAAATTCAAACCAAAACGCGCGCCCCCCAGTTCATCTTTTTGCTTTTCCACGCGAGTCAAACTGTGGGCCCCAGTCACTTATGGATGAACCAATGAAATGGCCAGAAAAGGCCACGCGTGCAAGCCAAAACGTTGACCGCCCCCTGCAAATTTCCAACCACCACCGGCGACAGACTTCTTCTTCTTCTCCGGTGAGGTACTTTCGGATACCTGCAAATCTCGTCAAAAAATGAAAACAAAATACCCAGATCCACTAATTTGGGTGCCACGAATTCGATGGACGTGTTATTTTTGGTTGAAAATGTCGGTATCGTAAAATACAAACGTGAGCTTTTGTTTTCCCTAACAATGGCATATAAGCATTCATGCGTTAAATCTCAAAAACAAAGCATTAAACTGGCTCTAAACAATATCACAAACATGTATGAATGCATTAGATCAGTTTATATCATGTAAATCATAGGTTAGAGATCTCACACTTTACCAAAACGGTGCAACCCCTAGGTACGTGGTTCGATTCCTGCGGGAGGCAAAAACAATATTTCATGGGCAGCCGGTAAGTGGACCTAGGGGGAGTATTGATTAAGCTGGTAACATGTTCGGTTGGCCAACACGGTTGATGCGTGTAGCGGATATCGGGGTGTTACATAATCGGTTACATCGATGGCAGAATCTATATTTTTAAAAACGTAACAGCGATAACCGGTTACCTAAATGATGTAACTGGTTACATCGTGAAAAAAAGCAATTTTTTACTCGCGAACAGACCATGTAATCAATTACCACCCTGATGTAACCGGTTACATGACTGCTGTAGCAGAAAAATCCCCTTTTTGACAACACTTCCTCTTCCCCAATTCAAACCCAATTGCCTCAAAACGATTATAACATCAAGACCGCACCAATTCACACATCCTAACACATTTCTAACATACTTAGGGGTCATTTAACATCATACATGTTCCATGATCATTCAATTCCACCAAAATCACATTGTTCTATAACTTCTAAAACCCCAAAACCTAACATATATTCAATTGAGACAACCAACATACAAATTCAATCCTATCATCATTAAACTGATAATATAGGCTAAAAGGATTAGTCACCCCTCACCTTAGCCAAATGCTCTTGAATGCTTTTCTCTTCTTCCTCTTGCTCTTTCACGTTCTCTTCTTCTCCTCTTCTCTTTGCTTTATAATTTCCTTCTTTTCCCAATTTCCTTATTTTATGAAAATAGAATTCAACTTAGTAAAAGGCATAGTAATTAACACCTCCCTTTTTACTAATCGTCACACCGGCCCAATTACCATATTCTCATAATTTCTCCAATAATTTACTAAAATGTCAATTAATCCAATTTATTAATTTAAATTTCAATTAAATTAAATAATAGAAATTATGGGGTGTTACAATATTAACTATATATATATATATATATATATATATATATATATATATATATATATATATATATATATATATATATATATATATATATATATAATTAATTAAATATCTAACAAACATAAAAACACATTGAATATATTGACATAATATTTTTATTAATATTTTCTGTTTTTAAGAATAATAATATAAAATATGTATCCTAATGAAAATTATATTTTTAATTACTTAAAATCTATTTTAAAATTATTTCCATTCCTATTATATTTTAAAATATTTAACCAAAAATTCGTTTTAATAAATTTATATGTACTAGTTAGAGTATTGACAAATATTTAACCAGTTTAGGCCCTGTTATCCAAAAATTCGTTTTAATAAATATTTAACCAGTTTAGGCAAATCCTATGTACTAGTTAGAGTATTGACATGGCAAACCTGGCATCTCCCCAAGTTTAGGCGAATCCTGTGTGCTACTCATTGTATGCTTGAATCGGAGCAGGCCTAGCTACTAGGCATACACCTGAGCTACCATTGCGATGTCCTAGCGAGGGTCCGAAAGGGCGTTTCCGCGCTGACGTTATGAAAGCATCGTCGTGCTTGGTATGGTGGGGTTGCGATGCCACTTAGGCAATATCGTAGCGGATTAACTCACCTCTGGTGGTGCCATGTAGGCAATGCCACTAGGCTTTCGCCCGGTGGGCCCATGTAGTCTTGATGGCGTATTTGCCACTGTGGCGATCACATCTGCGTATGGTGATTGACGGGGCCGTGACGCCATATAGACAATGTCACCGCGGTAACTCGTCATAGATAGATTTCCATGTAGGACTTATCTGATTCACTTGCGGTGTGCGTGTGCATGTCTCTTGACATTAGACATGGGAGATAACTCATCGAGGGTGTGATTATATGACCGACATAGAGGCATTAACGTGCTCCTGGATTCCTCGTACACGGGTACGGGTCTGCATACTTGTGTGTTGTTTATGTGCTTGTTGCTATCTCATTGGTTAGTTATGGGACTACCAATGGTGATATTGTCCTTATTGTATATTTGTACCAAGCCGTGAGGAAAACCCCGGATCCACGACGGATCCGTTTGATTGCATGCACCTTGTAGAACCGAGTGAACTCGTAAGATAGGGGGACTCACTGAGATTTAGTAATCTCACCCCAATCATCTTATCTTTTTCAGGTGCAGTTTGTAGTGTTTGATTAGAAGTAGGTTCGGACTGAAGTTTTAGAAGTGATGATGGCTCTAAGACCTTCTGGATCTTATCTTCCACTGTGCAGATCCATTGAAGACACATGTTTTATAATTCACAGTAGAATCTGATGTTGTATTTTATATGGATCATCTTGTAACTTTGGCTTTTGTATTTACTCAATATCAATTTTAACGTTTCATGCATAATATACTAGTTAGTTATGTATGGGGTGTTACAGTGAGACTCTAGTTTCTTAGGTTTTATTTTATTTTACGTTTTATTATGCAACCATATATGATTTCCCAAGGGAAGTTGGTCCCTCATGGTGAGACTCTAGTTTCATAGAAGCTTAGTGTAACTAAGTGAATTCAAATCTTCATGTCTAAGGTTTGAATATTCAAAGACTTATCAAAATTGATAATTATCAAGTGGCTTTAAGTTGTACATGTGTCCTCATAACCATGACTCTAGCTTATCATGAATACACCATTAGTTGTGTAAAACAATCTTGAATGAAGGTGGTGCAATGAAAACCTCTTTTGAGGTAGTATAAATAGGATATTGTACATAGTTAGTAACAACATTTGATTGAATTTATGTTTGTCATTAGTGAATAGCTTGGCTACATGGCTAAATTTAAGATAAAGAATATTGCACAATCATGAATGTGACTTGTGTTGACTAACAAATCTTTAGATTTCTTTTTCCTCTTGTATTATCAAATAGAATATTAGGAAGATCCTATATTCTTGTTGCCAAACATAATAATAACCAATTCTAATGTGATCAATATAAAAAAAAAATTAAATGGTTAAACCTACTTCACCCATATCAAAATGAAACAACTGTTTCTATTTCAGTTAACATAACCCATTTCATCCATGTAAAAATGAAAACAACAACTGACTGTTTTTCATTCTTTATAAGTTCCAAGTCGTACTTTGCATAATAGATAACATTAATTCTAAATTGAGTAAAGTGAGGTAGCAATCAAAATAGAACGGAAACACTAGCAGTTTTTTGTTTTTTAATTCTTTTTGAAAACGCTGGAAATTTCTATTTTTCACTGCTTTCATTTATGATATAGTTATCTTTGCATCCTCTATTTTTATTTTCCTTTAAACACTTTAATGTTAAGAAATTGCTTATGAATCTGCCACTATAGAATTAAGGATTTCTATCACCAACAAATATAATACTTTTGTATGAAACAAGTAATTTTATATAAAGTCCAAAGTTTAAACAATTAAGCTCCAAAACTTAAACAAATAGTATTGTAACTCTTTTTTATTTTTTGTTTTTAAAGAGAAAATATTATTAAAACTCTTTTCTTTATTTATATTTAGGTGTTTTATATATCATACATAGTAATAGATTTTTTCTTTATTGTTTTTTCTTCATTAAAACTTTTGTTCTCATTTCTATCTTCTAATTTATACTATCAAAAAATAAGTACACCTACAAACTACACATTAAACGGTTGGAAGAAACTCTGCGAAGACAAGTCTATAATGGTGGGGGACATGCTTTTGTTCAAAAAATGCGAAGACGAAATCCATTTTTATTTTCGATGGAAGGAAAATGAAGACGCACTTCAATTTTCAAAAACGAAGAGATTTTCTGAAAAGAGGGTTTCAAAGGCCGTTACTCGTGCGCTCATTAACAAGAAATTTAAAGTTGTTTTCTTTCCGAATGGGGTAGATTTTCTGGTTGACCCTTCCTTTGTTGCTCAATGCAGTGAAATAATTAATAACAGGGCTGATTTGAGGGTGAAAAGGATGACTACCATGCTCCAAGGAAGATTGTTAGCGAAACCCCGTGAGGCAGATCATTTAAAGTGGCATGCATTGAAGGTATTTCTAAACTTTATATTTTAGTTCATCAATGCTTGTGTCATTGTTTATTTTTTCTTGTGTTAATGTGCACCATAATAGTAACCATAAAAATAGGCTAGTGAAAAGGTGGTAGAAATTTGATGTTGGTTGGTTTTGTTAAAGAGAATAGAGAGCTTGTTAGGAAGGAAATTTGCAATAATTTGTTATTTGGAGACGAGGTATTTTGTATTGAATTGAAGTACAAATAGCAAGTCTATTCTAATTTTTTGCCAATGATATATATATTAATATTGATAGATATGATTCGGTGACACAGATGTTCACGATATTGTTAGTCATTATATTTGGATAGATATAAATTCCTAGAAGCTTAGTGTAACTTAGTGAATTGAAATCTTAATGTCTAAGGTTTGAATATTCAAAGACTTATTAAAATTGATAATTATCAAGTGGCTTTAAGTTGTACATGTGTCCTCATCATCATGACTCTAGCTTATCATGAATACACCATTAGTTGTGTAAAACAACCTTGAATGGGGGTGGTGCAACGAAAACCTCCTTTGATGTAGTATAAATAGGATATTGTACATAGTTAGTAACAACATTTGATTGAATCTATGTTTGTCATTAGTGAATAGCTTGGTTTACACGGCTAAATATAAGATAAAAAATATTTTACAATCATGAATGTGAGTTGTGTTAACTAACAAATCTTTAGATTTCTTTTTCCTCTGGTATTATGAAATAGAATATTAGGAAGATCCTATATTCTTGTTGTCAAACATAATAATAACCAATTCTAATGTGATCAATATACAAAAAAAATTAAATGGTTAAACCCACTTCACCCATATTAAAATGAAACAACTGTTTCTATTTCAGTTAACATAACCCATTTCATCCATGTAAAAATGAAAACAACAACTTACTGTTTTTCATTCTTTATACGTTTCAAGTCGTTCTTTGCATAATTGATAACATTAAGTCTAAATTGAGTAAAGTGAGGCAACAATCAAAATAGAACGGAAACACTAGCAATTTTTTGTTTTTTAATTCTTCTTGAAAACGCTGGAAATTTCTATTTTTCACTGCTTTCATTTATGATATAGTTATCTTTGCATCCTTCATTTTTGTTTTCCTTTAAACACTTTAATGTTAAGAAATTGCTTATAATTCAGCCGTTATAGAATTAAGGATTTCTATCACCAACAATTATTATACTCTTGCATGAAACATGTAATTTTATATAAAGTCCAAAGTTTAAACAATTAACCTCCAAAACTTAAACAAATAGTTATGAACTCTTTTTTAATTTTCTTTTTAAAGAGAAAATATTATTAAAACTCTGTTTTTTTAATATTTATGTGTTTTATTTATCATACATAGTAATTGATATCTTCTTTATTGTTTTTTCTTCATTAAAACTTTTGTCCTCACTTCTATCTTCTAATTTATACTATAAAAAAATAAGTACACCTAAAACTAAACATTTAACGGTTGGAAGAAACTCTGCGAAGACAGGTCTATAATGGTGGGGAACATGCTTTTGTTTAAAAAAAAAAGAGAAGACGGAATCCACTTTTATATTCGATGGAAGAAAAATGAAGGCTCACCTCAATTTTAAAAAACAAAGAGATTTTCTGAAAAGAGGGTTTCAGAGGCCGTTACTCATGCGCTCATTAACAAGAAATTTAAAGTTGTTTTCTTCCCAAGTTGGGTAGATTTTCTGGTTGACCATTCCTTTGTTGCTCAATGCAATGAAATAATTAATAACAGGGCTTATTTGAGGGTGAAAAGGATGACTACCATGCTCCAAGGAAGATTGTTAGCGAAACCCCTTGAGGCAGATAATTTGAAGCGGCATGCATTGAAGGTATTTCTAAACTTTATATTTTAGTTCATTAATGCTCGTGTCATTGTTTATTGTTCCTTGTGTTAATGTGGACCATAATAGTAAGCTTAAAAAAAGGCTAGTGAAAAGGTGGTAGAAATTTGAAGTTGGTTGGTTTTGTTAAAGAGAATAGAGAGTTTGTTAGGAAGGAAATTTGCAATGATTTGTTATTTAGAGACGAGGTATTTTGTATTGAATTGAAGTACAAATAGCAAGTCTATTCTAATTTTTTGCCAATAATATATATATATATATATATATATATATATATATATATATATATTAATATTGATAGATATGATTAGGTGACACAAATGTTCACGATATTGTCAGACATTAAATTTGGCTAGATAGAAATTCCTAGAAGCTTAGTGTAACTAAGTGAATTGAAATCTTCATGTCTAAGGTTTGAATATTCAAATAATTATAAAAATTGATAATTATCAAGTGGATTTAAGTTGTACATGTGTCCTCATCACCATGACTCTAGCTTGTCATGAATACACCATTAGTTGTGTAAAACGATCTTGAATGGAGGTGGTGCAATGAAAACATCTTTTGATGTAGTATAAATAGGATTCTGTACATAATTAGTAACAACATTTGAATGAATTTATGTTTGTCATTAGTGAATAGCTTGGTTTACATGGCTAAATACAAGATAAGGAATATTGCACAATCATGAATGTGACTTGTGTTGACTAACAAATATTTAGATTTCTTTTTCCTCTTGTATTATCAAAAAAAAGCGAAGACAGAATCCATTTTTATATTCGATGGAAGAAAAATGGAGGCGCACTTCAATTTTCAAAAATGAAGAGATATTCTGAAAAGTGGGTTTCAGAGGCCGTTACTCGTGCGCTCATTTACAAGAAATTTAAAGTTGTTTTCTTCCCAAATTGGGCAGATTTTCTGGTTGACCCTTCCTTTGTTGCTCAATGCAATGAAATAATTAATAACATGGCTTATTTGAGGGTGAAAAGGATGACTACCATGCTCCAAGGAAGATTGTTAGCGAAACCCCGTGAGGCTGATCATTTAAAGTGGCATTCATTAAAGGTATTTCTAAAGTTTATATTTTAGTTCATTAATGCTTGTGTCATTGTTTATTGTTCCCTGTGTTAATGTGGACCATAATAGTAAGCTTACAAAAAGTCTAGTGAAAAGGTGGTAGAAACATGAAGTTGGTTGGTTTTGTTAAAGAGAATAGAGAGTTTGTTAGGGAGGAAATTTGCAATGATTTGTTATTTGGAGACGAGGTATTTTGTATTGAATTGAAGTACAAATAGCAAGTCTATTCTAATTTTTTGCCAATAATATATATATATATATATATATATATATATATATATATATATATATATATATATATATATATATATTCTTGTTGCCAAACATAATAATAACCAATTCTAATGTGATCAATATCAAAAAAAAAAATTAACTGGTTAAACCCACTACAGCCATATCAAAATGTAAACAACGGTTTCTATTTCAGTTAACATAACCCATTTCATCCATGTAAAAATGAAAACAACAACTTACTGTTTTTCATTATTTATAAGTTTCAAGTTGTTCTTTGCATAATAGATAACATTAAGTCTAAATTGGGAAAAGTGAGGCAGCAATCAAAATAGAACGGAAACACTAGCAATTTTTTATTTTTTAATTCTTTTTGAAAACGCTGGTAATTTCTATTTTTCACTGCTTTCATTTATGATACAGTTATCTTTGCATCCTTCATTTTTATTTTCGTTTAAACACTTTAATGTTAAGAAATTGCTTATAAATCAGCCGCTATAGAATTAAGGATTTCTATCACCAACAAATATAATACTTTTGCATGAAACATGTAATTTTATATAAAGTCCAAAGTTTAAACAATTAAGCTCCAAAACTTAAACAAATAGTATTGTAACTCTTTTTTAATTTTGTTTTTAAAGAGAAAATATTATTAAAACTCTTTTTTATTATTATTTATGTGTTTGACAATCATACATAGTAATAGATTTCTTCTTTATTGTTTTTTCTTCATTAAAACTTTTGTTCTCACTTCTATCTTCTAATTTATACTATCAAAAAATAAGTACACCTAAAACTACACATTAAACGGTTGGAAGAAACTCTGCGAAGACAAGTCTATAATGGTGGGGAACATACTTTTGTTCAAAAACGCGAAGACCGAATCCATTTTTATATTCGATGGAACAAAAATGAAGGCGCACTTTAATTTTCAAAAACGAAGAGATTTTCTGAAAAGAGGGTTTCAGAGGCCGTTACTCGTGCGCTCATTAACAAGAAATTTAAAGTTGTTTTCTTCCCAAATTGGGTAGATTTTCTGGTTGACCATTCCTTTGTTGCTCAATGCAATGAAATAATTAATAACAGGGCTAATTTTTTGGTGAAAAGGATGACTAGCATGCTGCAAGGAAGATTATTAGCGAAACCCCGTGAGACAGATCATTTAAAGTGGCATGTATTGAAGGTATTTCTATACTTTATATTTTAGTTCATTAATGCTTGTGTCATTGTTTATTGTTCCTTGTGTTAATGTGGACCATAATAGTAAGCTTAAAAAAAGGCTAGTGAAAAGGTGGTAGAAATTTGAAGTTGGTAGGTTTTGTTAAAGAGAATAGAGAGCTTGTTAGGATGGAAATTTGCAATGATTTGTTATTTGGAGATGAGGTATTTTGTATTGAATTGAAGTACAAATAGCAAGTCTATTCTAATTTTTTGCCAATAATATATATATATATATATATATATATATATATATATATATATATATATATATTAATATTAATAGATATGATTAGGTGACCCAGATGTTCACGATATTGTTAGACATTATATTTGGATAGATAGAAATTCCTAGAAGCTTAGTATAACTTAGTGAACTGAAATCTTCATGTCTAAGGTTTGAATATTCAAAAACATATCAAAATTGATAATTATCAAGTGGCTTTAAGTTGTACATGTGTCCTCATCACCATGACTCTAGCTTATCATGAATACACCATTAGTTGTGTCAATCAACCTTGAATGGATGTGGTGCAATGAAAACCTCCTTTGATTTAGTATAAATAGGATATTGTACATAGTTAGTAACAACATTTGATTGAATTTATGTTTGTCATTAGTGAATAGCTTGGTTTACACGGCTAAATATAAGATAAATAATATTGCACAATCATGAATGTGACTTGTGTTAACTAACAAATCTTTAGATTTCTTTTTCCTCTTGTATTATGAAATAGAATATTAGGAAGATCCTATATTCTTGTTGCCAAACATAATAATAACCAATTCTAATGTGATCAATATCAAAAATATTTTTAAATGGTTAGACCCACTTCACCCACATCAAAATGTAAACAACCGTTTCTATTTCAGTTAACATAACCCACTTCATCCAAGTAAAAATGAAAACAACAACTTACTGTTTCTGATTCTTTATAAGTTCCAAGCCGGACTTTTCTTTATAGATAACATTAAGTCTAAATTGAGTAAAGTGAGGCAGCAATCAAAATAGAAAGGAAACACTAGCAATTTTTTGTTTTTTCATTCCTTTTGAAAACGCTGGAAATTTCTATTTTTCACTGCTTTCATTTATGATATAGTTATCTTTGCATCCTTCATTTTTATTTTCCTTTAAACTCTTTAATGTTTAGAAATTGCTTATGAAGCTTCCGCTATAGAATTAAGGATTTCTATCACCAACAAATATAATATTTTTGCATGAAACATGTAATTTTATAAAAAGTCCAAAGTTTAAACAATTAAACTCCAAAACTTAAACAAATAGTATTGTAACTCTTTTTTACTCTTTTGTTTTTAAAGAGAAAATATTATTAAAACTCCTTTTTTAATTATATTTATGTGTTTTACAATCATTCATAGTAATAGATTTCTTCTTTATTGTTTTTTCTTCATGAAAACTTTTGTTCTCAATTCTATCTTCTAATTTATACTATCAAAAAATAAGTACACCTAAAACTACACATTAAACGGTTGGAAGAAACTCTGCGAAGACACGTCTATAATGGTGGGGAACATGCTTTTGTTCAAAAAATGCGAAGACGGAATCCATTTTTATATTCGATGGAAGAAAAATGAAGGCGCACTTCAATTTTCAAAAACGAAGAGATTTTCTAAAAAGAGGGTTTCAGAGGCCGTTACTCGTGCGCTCATTAACAAGAAATTTAAAGTTGTTTTCTTCCTAAATTGGGTAGATTTTCTCGTTGACCCTTCCTTTGTTGCTCAATGCAAAGAAATAATTAATAACGGCTTATTTGAGGGTGAAAAGGATGACTAGCATGCTTGCAAGGAAGATTGTTAGCGAAACCCCGTGAGGCAGATCATTTAAAGTGGCATGCATTGAAGGTATTTCTAAAATTTATATTTTAGTTCATTAATGCTTTTGTCATTGTTTATTGTTCCTTGTGTTAATGTGGACCATAATAGTAAGCTTTAAAAAAGGCTAGTGAAAAGGTGGTAGAAATTTGAGCTTGGTTGGTTTTGTTAAAGAGAATAGAGAGCTTCAGGAAGGAACTTTGCAATGATTTGTTATTTGGAGATGAGGTATTTTGTATTGAATTGAAGTACAAATAGCAAGTCTATTATAACTTTTTTCCAATGATATATATATATTAATATTAATAGATATGATTAGGTGACCCAGATGTTCACGATATTGTTAGACATTATATTTGGATAAATAGAAATTCCTAGAAGCTTTGTATAATTTAGTGAATTGAAATCTTCATGTCTAAGGTTTGAATATTCAAAAACTTATCAAAATTGATAATTATCAAGTGGCTTTAAGTTGTACATGTGTCCTCATCACCATGACTCTAGCTTATCATGAATACACCATTAGTTGTGTAAAACAACCTTGAATGGATGTGGTGCAATGAAAACCTCCTGTGATTTAGTATAAATAGGATATTGTACATAGTTAGTAACAACATTTGATTGAATTTATGTTTGTCATTAGTGAATAGCTTGGTTTACACGGCTAAATATAAGATAAATAATATTGCACAATCATGAATGTGACTTGTGTTATCTAACAAATCTTTAGATTTTTTTTCCTCTTGTATTATGAAATAGAATATTAGGAAGATCCTATATTCTTGTTGCCAAACATAATAATAACCCATTCTAATGTGATCAATATAAAAATGATTTTTAAATGGTTAAACCCACTTCACCCACATCAAAATGTAAACAACCGTTTCTATTTCAGTTAACATAACCCACTTCATCCAAGTAAAAATGAAAACAACTTACTGTTTCTGATTCTTTATAAGTTCTAAATCGTACTTTTCTTTATAGATAACATTAAGTCTAAATTGAGTAAAGTGAGGCAGCAATCAAAATAGAAAGGAAACACTAGCAATTTTTTGTTTTTTCATTCCTTTTGAAAACGCTGGAAATTTCTATTTTTCACTGCTTGCATTTATGATATAGTTATTTTTGCATCCTTCATTTTTATTTTCCTTTAAACTCTTTAATGTTTAGAAATTGCTTATGAAGCTTCTGCTATAGAATTAAGTATTTCTATCACTAACAAATATAATACTTTTGCATGAAACATGTAATTTTATAAAAAGTCCAAAGTTTAAACAATTAAACTCCAAAACTTAAACAAATAGTATTGTAACTCTTTTTTACTTTTGTTTTTAAAGAGAAAATATTATTAAAACTCCTTTTTTTAATTATATTTATGTGTTTTACAATCATACATAGTAATAGATTTCTTCTTTATTGATTTTTCTTCATAAAAACTTTTGTTCTCACTTCTATCTTCTAATTTATACTATCAAAAAATAAGTACACCTAAAACTACACATTAAACGGTTGGAAGAAACTCTGCGAAGACAGGTCTATAATGGTGGGGAACATGCTTTTGTTCAAAAAATGCGAAGACGGAATCCATTTTTATATTCGATGGAAGAAAAATGAAGGCGCACTTCAATTTTCAAAAACGAAGAGATTTTCTAAAAAGAGGGTTTGAGAGGCCGTTACTCGTGCGCTCATTAACAAGAAATTTAGAGTTGTTTTCTACCCAAATTGGGTAGATTTTCTCGTTGACCCTTCCTTTGTTGCTCAATGCAAAGAAATAATTAATAACGGCTTATTTGAAGGTGAAAAGGATGACTACCATGCTCCAAGGAAGATTATTAGCGAAACCCCGTGAGGCAGATCATTTAAAGTGGCATGCATTGAAGGTATTTCTAAACTTTATATTTTAATTCATTAATGCTTGTGTCATTGTTTATTGTTCCTTGTGTTAATGTGGACCATAATAGTAAGCTTAAAAATAGGCTAGTGAAAAGATGGTAGAAATTTGAAGTTGGTTGGTTTTGTTAAAGAGAATAGAGAGCTTGTTAGGAAGGACCTTTGCAATGATTTGTTATTGGGAGATGAGGTATTTTGTATTGAATTGAAGTACAAATAGCAAGTCTATTATAATTTTTTTCCAATGATATATATATATATATATATATATATATATATATATATATATATATATATATATATATATATATATATATATATATATATATATATATATATTAATATTAATAGATATGATTAGGTGACCCAGATGTTCACGATATTGTTAGACATTATATTTGGATAGATAGAAATTCCTAGAAGCTTTTATTTTCCTTTAAACTCTTTAATGTTTAGAAATTGCTTATGAAGCTTCCGCTATAGAATTAAGGATTTCTATCACCAACAAAGATAATACTTTTGCATGAAACATGTAATTTTATATAAAGTCCAAAGTTTAAACAATTAAACTCCAAAACTTAAGCAAATAGTATTGTAACTCTTTTTAAATTTTGTTTTTAAAGAGAAAATATTATTAAAACTCCTTTTTTATTTATATTTATGTGTTTTACAATCATAAATAGTAATAGATTTCTTCTTTATTGTTTTTTCTTCGAGAAAAATTTTGTTCTCACTTCTATCTTCTAATTTATACTATCAAAAAATAAGTACACCTAAAACTACACATTAAACGGTTGGAAGAAACTCTGCGAAGACAGGTCTATAAAGGTGGGGGATATGCTTTTGTTCAAAAAATGCGAAGACGAAATCGACTTTTCTATTTGATGGAAGCAAAATGAAGGCGCACTTCAATTTTCAAAAACGAAGAGATTTTCTGAAAAGAGGGTTTCAGAGGCCGTTACTCGAGCGCTCATTAACGAGAAATTTAAAGTTGTTTTCTTCCCAAATTGAGTAGATTTTCTGGTGGTTGACCCTTCCTTTGTTGCTCGATGCAATGAAATAATTAATAACAGGGCTGATTTGAGGGTGAAAAGGATGACTACCATGCTCCAAGGAAGATTGTTAGCGAAACCTCGTGAGGCAGATCATTTAAAGTGGCATGCATTGAAGGTATTTCTAAACTTTATATTTTAGTTCATTAATGCTTGTGTCATTGTTTATTGTTCCTTGTGTTAATGTGGACCATAATAGTAAGCTTAAAAAAAGGCTAGTGAAAACGTGGTAGAAATTTGAAGTTGGTTGGTTTTGTTAAAGAGAATAGAGAGCTTGTTAGGAAGGAAATTTGCAATGATTTGTTATTTGGAGATGAGGTATTTTGTATTGAATTGAAGTACAAATAGCAAGTCTATTCTAATTTTTTTCCAATGATATATATATATATTAATATTTATAGATATGATTAGGTGACACAAATGTTCATGATATTGTTAGACGTTATATTTGGCTAGATAGAAATTCCTAGAAGCTTAGTGTAACTTTGTGAACTGAAATCTTCATGTCTAAGGTTTGAATATTCAAATACTTATCAAAATTGATAATTATCAAGTGGCTTTAAGTTGTACATGTGTCCTCATCACCATGACTCTAGCTTATCATGAATACACCATTAGTTGTGTAAAACAATCTTGAATGGAGGTGGTGCAATGAAAACCTCCTTTGATGTAGTTTAAATAGGATATTGTACATAGTTAGTGACAACATTTGATTGTATTTATGTTTGTCATTAGTGAATAGCTTGGTTTACACGGCTAAATATAAGATAAAGAATATTGCACAATCATGAATGTGACTTGTGTTAACTAACAAATCTTTAGATTTCTTTTTCCTCTTGTATTATAAAATAGAATATTAGGAAGATCCTATATTCTTGTTGCCAAACATAATAATAACCAATTCTAATGTGATCAATATAAAAAAAATTTTAAATGGTTAAACCCACTTCACCCACATCAAAATGTAAACAACCATTTCTATTTCAGTTAACATAACCCACTTCATCCAAGTAAAAATGAAAACAATAACTTACTGTTTCTGATTCTTTATAAGTTCCAAGTCGTACTTTGCATAATAGATAACATTAAGTCTAAATTGAGTAAAGTGAGGCAGCAATCAAAATAGAAAGGAAACACTAGCAATTTTTTGTTTTTTCATTCCTTTTGAAAAGGCTGGTAATTTCTATTTTTCACTGCTTTCATTTATGATATAGTTATCTTTGCATCCTTCATTTTTATTTTCCTTTAAACACTTTATTGTTAAGAAATTACTTATGAATCTGCCGCTATAGAATTAAGTATTTCTATCACCAACAATTATAATACTCTTGCATGAAACATGTAATTTTATATAAAGTCCAAAGTTTAAACAATTAACCTCCAAAACTTAAACAAATAGTATTATAACTCTTTTTTAATTTTTTTTTAATGGGAAAATATCATTATAACTCTTTTTTTTTATATTTACATGTTTTATATATCATACATAGTAATAGATTTCTTCTTTATTGTTTTTTCTTCATAAAAACTTTTGTTCTCACTTCTATCTTCTAATTTATACTATCAAAAAATAAGTACACCTACAAACTTCACATTAAACGGTTGGAAGAAACTCTGCGAAGACAATTCTATAAAGGTGGGGACATGCTTTTGTTCAAAAAATGCGAAGACGGAATCCACTTTTCTATTCGATGGAAGGAAAATGAAAGCGCACTTCAGTTTTTAAAAACGAAGAGATTTTCTGAAAAGAGGGTTTCAGAGGCCGTTACTCGTGCGCTCAATAACAAGAAATTTAAAGTTGTTTTCTTCCCAAATTGGGTAGATTTTCTGGTTGACCCTTCCTTTGTTGCTCCAAGCAATGACATAATTAATAACAAGGATGATTTGAGGGTGAAAAGGATGACTACCATGCTCCAAGGAAGATTGTTAGCGAAACCCCGTGAGGCAGATCATTTAAAGTGGCATGCATTGAAGGTATTTCTAAACCTTATATTTTATTTAATCAATACTTGTGTCATTGTTTATTTTTCCTTGTATTAATGCGGACCATAATAGTAACCTTAAAAAAAAGCTAGTGAAAAGGTGGTAGAAATTTGAAGTTGGTTGGTTTTGTTAAAAGAGAATAGAGAGTTTGTTAGGAAGGAAATTCGCAATGATTTGTTATTTGGAGATGAGGTATTTTGTATTGAATTGAAGTACAAATAGCAAGTTTATTCAGTTTTTTTGGCAATGATATATATATATATATATATATATATATATATATATATATATATATATATATATATATATATATATATATATATATATATAGGGAGCGTATCCGGTGAGAACTAATATTTATGTGAGAAACGAGAACTATTAATATCAATCGTTGGATTTAATTAATGATTAAGATTTAAAAATTTTATATGAAGATCACCTCACTGAATTTTATCTATTACATTCAATATTTATACTTTCCATAAAAAAAGATTTTTACTTAAAATAATTCTACTGGATGAATTAATCATTATTAAAATAATTTTATAAACATACTTAATATAATTAGGATATAAAAATAAAATATAATTTAAATTATTTAATATTTTTATTTGAAACTAAAATTATCTAAAATTATAAATATTTTTCAAGACTAAAACCATAATTCCAAAATAAATTTTTGAAAAACAAAATTAATTTTAAAATAATCATAAACATAAATCGTTTACTCATCTTACTAGTATTAAAATTATTTTTAAATAAAACTATGTCATATAAATTTCTTTAAAAATCCTAACTCTTAAAACAAAATTATATTTAAAAAAATATTTTAAAGTTATATCTTGCATAATAGAAAAGTATATTTTAATAATATATTTTGATAAATTAATTGTAGACTTACTTTTAAAACCAAACAAGACTCTCAATATTTTAATAACATTTTAATCATGTAATAAATTTACTTTATGCTTTTTACACTAATAACATAGCTCATTCCTTAAATTATTCCAAAAGAAAAATTATGAAAAATAAAATTAATTTTAAAATAATCAAAAACATAAATTGTTTACTCATCTTACTAGTATCCCAAATAAATTTTTTTAAAACATTAACTCTTTAAAATTTGTTTAATTTAAAAAAAAAATATTTAAAAATTATATATTGCATATTATATAATTTATTTTGATAAATTAATCGTTGTAGACTTACTTTTAAAACCAAACAAGACTCCCAATATTATAATAACAATTTAGTTATCATAATATAATTTACAAAAAAAATTCTTACACTAATCACATAGCTCTCCTTAAATTATAGTTTTTTACTTCATAATATTTATTGCAAAGAATAAATTGTTTTTGAAATATTGAGAGTCTTGTTTGATTTTAAAACAAATTGTGAAAAATATAATTTTATAAAATGTGAGATAGAATGTTAAATTTTATTAAGATAAAATGCCAGACATAATTTTAAGGAATGAGCTATGTGATGAAGTTTTTAGAGTTAAGATTTTTACAGAAATTTATATGGCAAGTTTTATTTAAAAATAATTTTAATAGTAGTAAGATGAGTCATTAAAATTAATTTTGTTTTCCAATATTTTATTTTGGAATTATGTTTTTAGTCTTGAAAAAGAAATATTTATAGTTTTAGATAATTTTAGTTTCAAATAAAAATACTAAATAATTTAAATTATATTTTATATTTATATCCTAATTATATTAAGTATGTTTATAAAAATTATTTTAATAATGATTAATTCATCCAGTAGAATTACTATAAGTAAGAATCTCTTCTTATGGAAAGTTTAAATATTGAGTGTAATAGATAAAATTCAGTGAGGTGATCTTCATATAAAATTTTTAAATCTTAACCAATAATTAAATCCAACAATTGATATTAATAGTTCTCGTTTCTCACATAAATATCAGTTCTCACCGGATACGCTCCCTATATATATATATATATATATATATATATATATATATATATATATATATATATATATATATATATATATATATATATATATATATATATTGATAGATATGATTAGGGGACATAAATGTTCACGATATTGTTAGACATTAAATTTGGCTAGATAGAAATTTCTAGAAGCTTAGTGTAACTTAGTGAATTGAATTCATACAGTTATCAAAATTGATAATTATCAAGTTGCTTTAAGTTGTACATGTGTCCTCATCACCATGACTCTAGCTTATCATGAATACACCATTAGTTGTGTAAAACAATCTTGAATGGAGGTGGTGCAATGAAAACCTCCTCTGATGTAGTATAAGTAGGATATTGTACATAGTTAGTGACAACATTTGATTGTATTTATGTTTGTCATTAGTGAATAGCTTGGTTTATATGGCTAAATATAAGATAAAGAATATTGCACAATCATGAATGTGACTTGTGTTGACTAACAAATATTTAGATTTCTTTTTCCTCTTATATTATCAAATAGAATATTAGGAAGATCCTATTTTGTTGTTGTCAAACATAATCATAACCACTTCTAATGTGATCAATATCAAAAAGATTTTTAAATGGTTAAACCCACTTCACCCACATCAAAATGTAAACAACCGTTTCTATTTCAGTTAACATAACCCACTTCATCCATGTAAAAATGAAGACAACAACTTACTGTTTCTGATTCTTTATAAGTTCCAAGTCGTACTTTAAATGATAGAAACATTAAGTCTAAATTGAGTAAAGTGAAGCAGCAATTAAAATAGAAAGGAAACACTAGAAATTTTTTGTTTTTTCATTCCTTTTGAAAACACTGGTAATTTCTATTTTTCACTGCTTTCATTTATGATATAGTTATATCTGTATCCTTCATTTTTAATTTCCTTTAAACACTTTACTGTTAAGAAATTACTTAAGAATATGCCGCTATAGAATTAAGCATTTCTATCACCAACAATTATAATACTCTTGCATGAAATATGTAATTTATGTAAAGTCCCTAGTTTAAACAATTAAGCTTCGAAACTTAAACCAATAGTATTATAACTCTTTTTTAATTTTGTTTTTAAAGGGAAAATATTATTATAACTCTTTTTTTATATTTATGTGTTTTATATATCATACATAGTAATATATTTCTTCTTTATTGTTTTTTCTTTATAAACACATTTGTTCCCACTTCTATCTTTTAATTTATACTATCAAAAAATAAGTACACCTACAAACTACAAATTAAACGGTTGGAAGAAACTACGTGAAGACAGGTATATAAAAGTGGGGGACATGCTTTTGTTCAAAAAATGCGAAGACGGAATCCACTTTTCTTTTCGATGGAAGGAAAATGAAAGCGCACTTACATTTTAAAAAACGAAGAGATTTTCTGAAAAGAGGGTTTCAGAGGCCGTTACTCCTGCGCTCAATAACAAGAAATTTAAAGTTGTTTTCTTCCCAAATTGGGTAGATTTTCTGGTTGACCCTTCCTTTGTTGCTTCATGCAATGACATAATTAATAACAAGGCTGATTTGAGGGTGAAAAGGATGACTACCATGCTCCAAGGAAGATTGTTAGCGAAACCCCGTGAGGCAGATCATTTAAAGTGGCATGCATTGAAGGTGTTTCTAAACTTTGTATTTTAGTTAATCAATGCTTGTGTCACTGTTTATTTTTCCTTGTGTTAATGTGGACAATAATAGTAACCTTAAAAAAAAGCTAATGAAAAGGTGGTAGAAATTTGAAGTTGGTTGGTTTTGTTAAAGAAAATAGAGAGCTTGTTAGGAAGGAAATTTGCAATGATTTGTTATTTGGAGATGAGGTATTTTGTATTGAATTGAAGTACAAATAGCAAGTCCATTCTGATTTTTTGCCAATGATATATATATATATACATATATATATATATATATATATATACATATATATATATATACATATATATGTATATATATATATATATATATATATATATATATATATATATATATATATATATATATATACGATTGATAGATATGATTAGGTGACACAAATATTCACGATATTGTTAGACATTAAATTTGGCTAAATAGAATTTCCCAGAAGCTTAGTGTAACTTAGTGAATTGAAATCTTCATGTCTAAGGTTTGAATATTCAAATGCTTATCAAAATTGATAATTATCAAGTGGCTTTAAGTTGTACATGTGTCCTCATCACCCTGACTCTAGCTTATCATGAATATACCATTAGTTGTGTAAAACAATCTTGAATGGAGGTGGTGCACTGAAAACCTCCTTTGATGTAGTATAAATAGGATATTGTACATAGTTAGTAACAACATTTGATTGAATTTATGTTTGTCATTAGTGAATTGCTTGGTTTACATGGCTAAATATAAGATAAAGAATATTGCACAATCATGAATGTGACCTGTGTTAACTAACAAATCTTTAGATTTCTTTTTCCTCTTGTATTATCAAATAGAATATTAGGAAGATCCTATATTCTTGTTTCCAAACATAATAATAACCAATTCTAATGTGATCAATATCAAAAATATTTTTATATGGTTAAACCCGCTTCACCCACATCAAAATGTAAACAACTGTTTCTATTTTAGTTAACATAACCCACTTCATCCAAGTAAAAATGAAAACAACAACTTACTGTTTCTGATTCTTTAAAGTCCAAAGTTTAAACAATTAAGCTCCAAAACTTAAACAAATAGTATTATAACTCTTTTTTAATTTTGTTTTTAAAGGGAAAATATCATTATAACTCTTTTTTTTATATTTACGTGTTTTATATATCATACATAGTAATAGATTTCTTCTTTAATGTTTTTTCTTCATTAGAACTTTTTTCTCACTTCTATCTTCTAATTTATACTATCAAAAAATAAGTACACCTACATACTACACATTAAACGGTTGGAAGAAACTCTAAGAATACAAGTCCATAAAGGTGGGGGACATGCTTTTGTTCAAAAAATGCGAAGACAGAATCCTCTTTTATATTCGATGGAAGGAAAATGAAGGCACACTTCAATTTTCAAAAACGTAGAGATTTTCTGAAAAGAGAGTTTCAGAGGCCGTTACTCGTGCGTTCATTAACAAGAAATTTAAAGTTGTTTTCTTCCCAAATTGGGTAGATATTCTGGTTGACCTTTCCTTTGTTGCTTAATGCAATGAAAGAATTAATAACAGGGCTTATTTGAGGCTAAAAAGGAGGACTACCATGCTCCAAGGAAGATTATTAGCGAAACCCCGTAAGGCAGATCATTTAAACTGGCATGTATTGCAGGTATTTCTAAACTTTATATTTTAGTTCATCAATGCTTGTTTCATTGTTTATTTTTCCTTGTGTTAATGTGGAACATAATAGTAACCTTAAAAAAAGGTTAGTGAAAAGGTGGTAGAAATTTGAAGTAGATTGGTTTTGTTAAAGAGAATAGAGAGCTTGTTAGGAAGGAAATTTGCAATGATTTGTGACTTGGAGATGAGGTATTTTGTATTGACTTGAAGTCTATTCAGCTTTTTTTGCCAATGATATATATATATATATATATATATATATATATATATATATATATATATATATATATATATATATATATATATATATAATATTGGTAGATATGACCAGGTGACAAAAATGTTTAAAATATTGTTAGACATTAAACTTGGCTAGATAGAAATTCCTAGAAGCTTAGGGTAACTTAGTGAATTGAAGTCTTCAGGGCTTAGGTTTGAATAGTCAAAGACTTAGTAAAATTGATAATTATCAAGTGGCTTTAAGTTGTACATGTGTCCTCAATTGAGGCTAAATCTTGACGAAGCATAATGGGTTTAATTGAGGCTGGATCAATTGATTCTTATCGAGGAGAAGAAATTAGCGGCCATCTGTCATGGTCAGATCATCAGAAGAGGATGAAAGCTTCCTTGGACCGTAGAGTTTGTCCTCGCATTTTCGAAGTCAGCAATCTGGTGCTGAAGAGGATCATGCCTCCAAATAGTACAGATCTCAGGGGAAAATGGGCTCCCATTTATGAAGGACCATAAGTTGTCAAGAAGTTTTCCTCCCGCGGAGCCTTGCTACTTACAACTATGGACGGTGAAGAGTTTCCACTTACTGTAAACGCATATGCAGTCAAAAAATACTTCGCATGAACTTGGTCATAAAAAAAAGACCAAGAAAAAGAATGAAAAAGAAAATTTGTACACCCGTTAATTTGAAAACCCCAAAGGGCGACATAGGAGAAAAATGGTCCAGGTGGATTGAAAACCTGAAAGGGCGGTACAGGCAAAAGTTAGGGACAAAAGCGAATGATTGCATCTTGCGTGGGATCTGTGTCTTTCTACAAGCAGAGAATTATGAAGGGGTATGAATCAAGCCAATCACTTTCTTCAAAAGGCAGAAGTACTGAGACTAGTCAGTGGAGTGCGAGTAATAACAGACTCTGGGTTGACAGAAATTCGAGGATGTATTGCTATACTTTGTTTTTCTGTTTCTTTGCGCGATCACCTCTTTATGGGGAATGCTTCCTGATATATTTTCATTCAAAATGTTTTCATATGTTTTTCTTTTACTGTTTTGTTTGCAAGAACGTCCAATTTATGATAAACATTGCATTTAAAACATTGAAGCTTTGCATACTTGATTAACTCGTTGGAATTTTCTTGAGATAGTGAGTGACCAGGATGACAGACAAAGATGCCACACCTGGGGCACAAGGTTTGATTTGTTTTGCAAGAACTATCAATCAGGTATTATTACCATCTCAATCATATCAAAGGCGTAAACGCGGAAAGTTTGTTACTGGTGGCTAGACCCAGAGTTTGTTGTTGAATCCCCTGCAGAAGAACGGATAATGGCAAGTATCACCTAAAATCCCCAATAAGTCATAAATCCCCAATGGAGTTTGTGTGCTCCTAGTGGTGCAAGTACGTATGCATTCCCTAGTAAAGCATGCGCTTTCCCCAACAAGTGCATGTATCTTCCCAATGAAGTATGAGGTTTCCCCTAGTGAAGTACGCATATTCCCCGGTGGAGTGGGCTTGATCCCCAGTCGAAGTCTTCCCCAGCAGAAGTCAGGATCCTATCTTGAGGATCACTCTGCGGTGCTCCAATTCATGTTGTGCACCTGTCATATAGTAATCATTTGCATTTTGCATTACATTCTCCAAAATGCGTAGCATTTCCACCCCTATGGAGCATTGCGGTAAAAAATCTCAAACATGCATCGGAGCATAAGCCAGTTAAGTCTGTTTCAGAAGTCAATACATGTTTGACTATGTAAGTCCACAACTTAGTTCTGTGGACAATACTTCGACTTTTGGAAAATTCGGATGAAGGCTCATTTAGTAGCACAAGGAGAAGAAGTATGGGAGGCTATCCTAGAAGGTCCTTTTGTTCCTATAACTATTATCAATGGTGTTGGATCAAATAAATCTAAATGTTCATGGGACGATAACAACAAAAAGAAGGTTCTTACTGACAAAAAGGTGTAATACGGTGGGAGAACTGACTTTTAGAAATGTTGCGGATAGCAAGAGTCGCCACCGACTTTTATTTTATCCAATTTTGGAAATGCAAAAAGAACAGGAAAAGACCTTTTAAAGAGATTGAGTTCGAGGGGTAGGTTATACAAAGGGAAGGTGTAAGCACCCTTTGTATCCATGGTTATCCATGGGCTCTTAATTGCTTAGCTCACTTTGTTTTCAAAATGTTTGTGTGGTGTCTTTTTTTTTACCTCCCCGTTTCACTTGGGAGGACGACACGCTAAACCCTTCACACGAAATTTGGAAGGAGAGAAGCGCCCTTGTGGGATGAATTTTATTTCAGTTCTTCCTACGATAGAACCCAAACTTTTTAATTATCCTACGAGGAGGAAGGGGAAAAAGATCTCAAATTAACCCTAGGAGTTTGTTAAGTGTGGGGATTCACCTAGACTAGAAATTCTGGAGTCCGGGAGGTCGGTTATACATAGGGAAGGTTTTAAGCACCCTACATATCCGTAGTACTCTACGGGAACCTTCTCTGTGTTTATGTGTTTGTGTTTGCTTGATGATTGGGAAAGTTTCTCCTTTGTGTTAGGAGAGAGAATTGAATTGAATTGAAATACTGACTGTTTTTGGTTTTTTATTAGCTCGCTGAGATTCCTTGTGAACCTCATGCCTACATATCCCTAATGGAAGTCAGAGCTTTTTGTAGTTCTGGGAACTAATTTAGGGAAATTAATTGTTTTTGGGTTTCTTGCTTGAAGCTCAAGGTTGAAGCTAGAATTAAATCTCTATTTACAGTAAAGAGACATGAAGTCATCTTTAGAGAGAGGTATTTCCACTATTTCACCACAAACATTTGAAGTGACAGAAAAGCTGGATTCATTTCATTAAGAGAGGGACCTTACTTGTTTGTGTGCAAGTATACCAGTCGCATGTCTCTTGATGAAAGAAAGATTCTCAACCAATTTAGGGAAAGGGAAAAAGTCTGGGTGTGTGTTCCTCAGAGCATGTCTTTCAAAGTCCAAAATGGGAGAATGTTTGAAATTGAAATTGAAATGTTTGTTTGTTTGTTTGAATGTGGTGAAATAGGAGAAATATCTCTCTATAGAGATAACTCATGTCTATCTACTGTATAAAAGATTTGAATTTGATTGGCTTGTATGAGACCCAAGCTTGCGGCTTAAAAGGTTTTTATTTACTCTAGGAGATGACTCCACTGGAAATTTGACTTTGTCTTAAGGAAATTGGTGTTCTGTATGAAGCCCAGAATTGAGGTTGACTCTACCTAGGGAGACTCTATTTTGTGCCTTGTATGAAGCCCAAGGTTGTGGCTGACTGTTGAGGAAATTGTGTTTGAAAGTTATGGATGACTCTATTTTGTGCCTTGTACAAAGCCCAAGTTTGTGGCTGACTCTCTAGAGGGAAAAGATCCTAAAGGGTAGGAATCTTTTGACACAAGAAATGATGTTTATCTGCCTTGTACAAAGCCCAAGGTTGTGGCTGTTTGATGGGGAAGGACTCACTATGGAGACCCTATTATCTGCCTTGTACAAAGCCCAAGGTTGTGGCTGACTCTGGAGGGGAATACCTATGAGTAGGGTTTTTAACTCTAAGGGGAATATCTGCCTTGTACAAAGCCCGAGGTTGAGGCTGACTCTTAAATGGGGAAAAGATCTACCAGTGTGGGATCTTTTGACTCTAAGGGGATCTTTGACTCTACTAAGGATTACTCTGTTGTTTTGGAGACTAAAGGTTGACCCTTCCGGGGATTGTGCTTTTGTTAAGCAGGGATTAATGAATGAAAGACCCAGGTTTGAAAATTGACCTTATTGGGGAATTTGTTTGAGTGATTGACCTAAAGTAGACTCTACCGGGGAATTGGTTTTTTATTGGTTGAGACTGACCTAGGTAGGACTCAACTGGAGAGTTTTGAAGGTTTGAATGAAAGATGATGGAAGCTAACCCTTTCCAGGGAATTTGGATTTGAAGGAATTGTTGGAAGCTAACCCTTTCCAGGGAATTTGGATTAAATGTTTTAGACTTCTTGTTTAAAGCCCAAGATTAAGGCTGACTTTGACTAGATGTTGTACCCCAAAATTTGCCCTCATATAATTACAAATGTCATTTTATTTCGATCAGATGACATGACACAGTTAGTAAGGAGGTAAGGCTTGCAGGTATAAGGTCACGGGTTTGAAACCCACTACTGACATTTTTCTTTTTATTTTGTTATTAACCTATGTCCGTTTTAAACTATTTCTTAAAATCACAAAACATTTCTTTTTTTTGAATTTTCATATTTTATTAATTAGGTTTTTTTTAAAAAAAAATAGTTATTCTCACCTTTTTATTTTATTCATAAAAATGTCCAAAAATTATAAAAACATCCAAAATCCAAAAAAAAGAAAAGTTGTAATAAGAATATTTTTTAATCAATTTCAATTATTTTTTCAATCAAAGTTTTAATATATTTATCTTTACCTTTTATAGTTTTAGGTTTAATTGTTCACACTATATAAACTAACAATCCTAACCTATTCGAGGAGGAGGAGGAAGAAACTCTCTCCCTAACCGGCCACATACAACTTCCCCTAAATACTTCTAACCAATTCCATACACCAGATAATCCTGGTACTTGTTTTTTGCATTCTAATTCATATGTAAAAAAGAGCTTTTACGTAAAACCACAACAGAGAAGCCCCTCCAAATCGCTCCCTGCTCGCCACTCGCAATCGACGCGTTTTCATCATTGACCTCGATCCAACCCAACCGCAAATTCCAGAGCCGCCGTAACACCGGACGCTCAATACAAGGCCACCGAATGTCCACCAAATCTTCACAAAACTCAATAACTCTGCAAATCTTCAATTGATCCACAGCCACAAAAAACCCGAATCGCAATAAGCGATAATGTCCAATCGCAGAACAGAGTTAACAGACAACATTCCACGATGAAGCTTTAACATCAAGATGGAATTGCAAATACCTCTGAGCAAATCGCACATCAAAAACAACCACAATCGGTAGTAACCAATCGCACGACTCTCCTCTGTCGTGATCAAACTCAATCGTACAAACCCTTGTTTCAGCTGATGCAGCACCCGAAGCTTCCTTCAAATCGCAAGTCAGACGCACAGCTGCAGCAACAACAATTTCAAACACTGACGGGGTCTCCGAACCAACAGCCGTGAATCACCAATTCGGCCTCACTGCAACTCAAAAACTCAGCGGAGAAACCACCTGATACATATTCAAACAATTCTAACAAAATTAACTTGTACATGTTTTTTTGTTTTTGTTTTGCAGATACAGTCATTACAAATTCAAAATTACAACAACTCAATCCAAACAAAGTTGTAGATCCACGCTACTCCGACAATACCCGACGACGAGACAATACCCGACGACGAGATTCGCCGCCGTCACCACTGCAGCCACCTCCGACGAACCGTTGACGAGCCAACCACCGCGCCCTCCGCTGAACAGCTGCGAGTTTGCCGCTATCACCACTAGCAGCCATTCGGCCTCGTCGGAATTGCTCCTCAATCCTTATTCGCCACTGTCAGCGCGATTGAATCCGAGAGTATCCGGTACGCTTTTCTATTTCAATTCTCGATCTGCTTGTTTTTCATGATATAGCTTGTTGTTGGTAAAAGAACTAAGCAAAGAGATAAGGGGTAAGGGAGTTTGTGGTCTCACGTTTTTGCTGAGTGTTAATGAAGATCATTATTTCATTTTTTCTAAAAATACCTTTGCTACATGGCTCATTATTAGTGGCTGGAAGTTTGAGTTGAATTTTAAAAGTGAGTACGTTCAAGATACAGAGGCGGTGTCCATATCCCATTTATCTCCACTTGCCATTGTTTTTTTATCTTATTCTTTTTAATATATGTTAATTAGTAAAATTGATATTAGAGTTTTGATTGTTTGGACCTTTGGGCCTATATTTTCCGTCCTGCAATTCACACCCCATGTGTTTTTAGCCCATTGTGTTTTGGTTGTTTTACCTAAAATGTTTGTTGGTTTCTTGTTTCAAAACACAAAAAATATATGTGTTAGTTTAACACTAAGAATATTTGTTTTTAATTTTAGAATTTAACATGACCATTTAAATTTTTTTAGTCAATAGTCGTTAATTATTTTTATATTCCTGACTACCCATTTTTTGTTTATTGCGAGGTACATTCGAGCTGTTTAAATTCATCTTCGATCTCTTCCACTGGATCTAAAGGAGCACAGGGTTAATCGAAGATCTTCCGACTACGCACCCCATCAATCAAAAGCTAAGTTCTAATCTCCTCTCCTTTTTTAATTAAATATTTATTCTGCCTTATAAATAAATAGGGGTTTGATTCCCACGGTCAATGAACTCCTTCTACACTTACCCCTTTGTATTTGTTTTCTTTTTCCCCAATTTTTAGGGTTTGCCAACCGCCAAAGCTCAAACAAACAGTAACTCTAAAACTCTAACTTCTTTTATTTTTTGCCTAATTATTACTTATGCCAAACCCGCTGGTTTCTTATTCCCCTCCCCCGTATTCTTATGTATCTGTTCCTGGTTTGTATTGTTTGGCCTCAAAGGCACTTAATCTGTATATTGTACTTTCTGCCATGGTTAGTAATTTAGGGAGTGCAACTCTGAACTGAATTAGAGCGATTTAATTATAAGATAATATATTTCGAATTGAATCACATGATTGTTGCACCCACACACACTTTTTGGTAACCCCTCTTGTTGCATGTTGCCTGTTTCCTTGTTGCCTTGTGTTTTTGCAGAATAGCCATGTCCCTCGAATACGAGGATACCTCAGCCATGTTTCCTCGACTAAATGCAAAGATCATAAGTCCCTAATGATGCTGTCTTCGATACACTAATATGATCTCGTCCCTCGGAAGTTGCCTACGAAAGGCTAAGGTGTCCTCTGGTTGCCTACGAAAGGCTATTCTGATCCTTCCCTTAGACTACCTGCCTCTCTATGGCATGGGACAGTCTTATGGCGAATGATATTGCGACGACCCTTCAATCTCCAAATGAAAGGCGTCTTGCCCTCTTATGGCATGGATAGACCCTTTCACCCTGAAAGGCTAAAAGAACTGATTTTCTACATTATTAAGGTAATTGCCCCTAATTGCCTTGCTCTGGCTAAAAAACATTTTCATATTCTTTCTCATAAACCTTCAAAATGGCTACGCTCATTTACGAGCTAAAGTGCGTATTCACTTCTTCTACATTTCTGAACGAAAAAGAACAAAACAATTAAGAGCTCATGGAAAACCATGGATGCAAAGGGTGCCTTACACCTTCCCTTTGCATAAATTACCCCCGAACCCTGTTTTTATTTAAAAGGTTTTTCCTGTTCTTTTAGCCTTTCTAATTAATTTGGATAAAATAAAAGTCGGTGGCGACTCTTGCTTAACCGCACATTTCAATATAAAAGTCAGTTCACCGTATTACACTAGAGATATTCAAATGTGGAACCTAGACTCTACTAAGGAGAAAACTTATTGAAGATTGAAAGTTAAGGTAACAGAGACTGTCCATGTCTCTCATTTCAAAAGGTGAACTCAATACTGAGATTGAGACATTCTTAGCTTGTTTGAAGTCTGGTCTGAAGGATTGAAGAAACTCACCAGGGTAGGCTAAAAGGTCCATGTATACAAGCTCAAGAGAAAGCTGGGAATATGCTTTTAAGAAGCCTGTGGGTCCTTGTATTGTAAGCCCAAGAGGAGGCTAATCGAGGGTCATCGAGGGTCCTTGTTGTAGCACAAGAGAAAGCTATATTGGCTTTGAACTTATTTTGGCTCTAAGCAAATGGGTAAGAGGTTTAACCGGGAATAATTCCTCTTGGATGGATGCGTCCTATTTTTGGTTCTAAGGCTTTTTCAAGATGTTTCACCGGGAATAATTCATCTTGAGGTTTGAACTAAAGATCTCTAATTAGGAAAGAGCCTTCACCGGGAAGACGTTCTCAATCCTAGGTCATAGTCCTATAATATATATACAGTTTATCTGTCTTAAAGTTTTTCTCAGACGGAGTTCTAAACAGTGTACATACAGTTTATATTTGACAGTAATTTAAATGAAATCTATAAATTGAAAGCTGTAAAGCCTAACCTAGATGGAGTGGAGGCCTTTGAAAGATGTATGTACAAAGCTTTACCATCAGCTTGGTTGTTTATTGATAACAGTTGAATTGTTTATTGAAAACATTTTTGAAATGTTTTTGTTTTGAAAATAGAAGAAGTGAAGATGGACACTAGGTCACATAGGTATCTGAAGAGTTTCACCGGGAATAATGTCCTTCAAATACCAGAAGAAAGTTTTGAAAACAGATGAGAAGATTTTGTAAAGAAATACAGTTTTGAAAACAAACTATGAAAAGAAAAGGTGTTGGGTCTTACACTCTATTAGAGGCCCATTGAAATTGATTTACTGTTTATAAGAAAAACAGTTGGAAATGATTTGCTGGATATAAGGTTTTGTTTGAATGAAAACCTTAGTCGTTTGTTTGATTGAAGTTGAAAACAGTTTAAGTTTTGACCAAAGTCAACTTAATTAGGGTAAAGACAGTCTATACCTAATTAAGACCTAAATGATTAGGGTTTTATCACAAAATTACTTATGAAATGATTAGGTTTTGAAACTTAAAAGAAAATCTATATTTTAAAGTATTAAAACATACTTAAAACATATGATTTTAAACCTAATTTAAAATATATTAAAATAATATATTTTTTGTGATTTTTTGGATATTCTCAAAATAGATATATTAAATGAGAAGTGTGTGAAAAATCAAGCAAAAATGATTTAATTTGAAGTTGTGAAGAAAAGTGAAATAAACAAGTGGTAAAAAATTGGTTTTGTCTCCACCATGGTTTGAACCCACGCCCTTGAAGTCACTAGTTCAAAATAACACCACTGGGCCAAGCGCCAGTTGGTGACTACAATGCGCGTCCATTTGGTTATGATTTAAAACGAGTTGAAAATCATTGAAAAATAAAAGAATAAAAAAGTCTGGGGCGAGGGGGGATTTGAACCCCAGACTTGTGGGCAAGAGAGACTAAGAGCGCATGTGAGGCCACTAGGGCAAACGATGAATTCATTTAGTAAATAGTTTCAACTAAATATATTTTAAACATGGACCCTTGATTCAAAAAATGGCGCCACCACCATCTTCGTCTTCAACCTCAAGCTCAACCATTTTGAATTTATGAACTCTCACAATTCTCAACCAATTGCAAAGATGTAAAGATCAAACTTGCTCTAAATTCTCTCACGATTTCAAATATATAACTATCATAAACTATAATCAACTATAGCTACTGAATTATTAAAAAAATGTGAAGAACCCTAGAATTTGAAAACAAAATTAAATGGCTATACTGAAGAATAAATGAATGATGATAGAGGGTTTTTAATCCTCTGATGATGCTGAATGAATTGGTATTGAGATATATTGCAAAGAACACTTGAATAAGGGTGTTAGAGTCTGAAAAAATACCTCTGAAAATGGAGGTCGATGGCTATGGTGGAGAGCTTCTGGCTATGGCTGGATGATTGCAAAAGCTTCCTGGTGACTTAGTGATGCTAACTGAATGCTTACTTCAACTTGAATGCTTCAGAATTGCTCTACTCGATACCTTCTAGTTGAGCTTCAAGTGACAATGGAAGATGGTGATTCTGCACTTACAGATGGGTTGCGACCATCTGGATAGCTTCACTACACCCTAAGGAATGTGTTTGAATGCTTGAACTTGTTTGACACCCTCTGAATTGTTCTACAGACCTCCAACTGCTTCAGCTCCAAAATGAAAGTGGCTAAGGTGTTTCTCCACTTCCAGAAGTGTTCCAGGTGCTTGGATCACTCCTAATGAACCTCCTTGAGATGTTAGAAGGCTTACTTTCAAAAGATGAGCTCTGGTTTGAAGAATTCGATTCTTCTTGCCAAAGAACTTTTGAAAACCATAAGCATGAGGCAGAGAAAGAGAAAGCAGGAATTGGAGTTGCTTTGGTGTGTCTAATACTGAGGAGGGCACTTGTATTTATAGGCAAAGATCTCTGTACAGATTGAAGAGAGTGAGCTTGCTTAGTGAGGTAGTTTTGGTTTCTTGGCCATGAAGAAATTCAAAACTATCCAAAATGCAATGATGGCATTTTCGAGCAATCTCCCTAGCCATTGATCTTTTCTGATCTTAGGGAACATTTTTGATGCAGAGGAGAGTTCCAATTGGTTGGGAAGAGATTCTTTTGGTGATTCACCACTTGGCCATAAATTTCCCAAATGTAATCATTACATAATCACATGTTCTTGTTTTGGGAATATTCTTCAATCCTTATGCAATGATGAAGATGAATGCATGGCATCTCTACTGATGTGTTATGGGTCATGTAGCATCAATTGGTAGAGGCATTTGCACAAATTTGTAAAGTTCAAAAATTGAACATGACCTATAATTTCACTTCATGAGCCCAACTTTGAACAAGCATAACTCTTAGCTCAAAATGAATTTGGAGAAGGTTGAGCACAATTTGGAAAGCCCTTAACATTTACTTTAATTCATTAGTTTGGAGTTTCTTCAAAATCATTTGGGAAATTTGTGTAAAATGGGCTTAAAGTTTGAAGAAAACTAGGTTAAAAAACACTTAGAATTTTTCTAAGTGTTTATGACCTATAACTTCCAAAGCTCATATCTCTTAAATGATTGATCTCTTGAAAAAAGTTCCAATGTGAAAGGTTGTTTTATTTCACAAGATCTACAACTTTCATGTTGGAATTTTTTTGAGTTGTGTAGGTGAAATTTTGAGATCCATGAACTAGGTCAAAATGCACTAGTTTGACTTTTTGTTGACTTTTTGATTCTTAATGGATTTTCTTGATTCTTGTTGGCCAAATGACTTTAATAATCATATATTGATGATATTGATCCCTAAAAGTCATGGTTTGATCCAAAACCCTAAAAGTCAAAGGTGATCTTGTACAGTTAACTTTTTCCAAATGAAGTGAAGTCTTGGACTTTTGTGATGAATCAAGTTCTTCTCCTCAAATGGATGATATGAATGGAACATATTGAGGTAATATAAGTTATTGATCCATGTGTTGAGTTGGGGAGCAATGTCCTGATTAAATGTCAATTGTCCAGATAAATTAGCTCAGAAACCCTAGTTTATATGCCAGATGAAATTGATGACTGTGGATCTTGAATTGAAGTACAATGCCCAGTGGGCATTGTTATATGGATCATTTGAAGATGATTGAACTCTTTGAGTGATGCTCTGGAGCTTTTTAGGGTTTCCCAGATGTGGGTCCTGATTTTAGTCCTTGGTGGGCTCAAAACCCTAGTCTGGTGAACTGAGCAAACCTGAGTCCTGGTGACTGGTGTCTGATCATTATAGGTGGATAAATGAATCATTTGAGTCCTATGATTGCATTAGATATCATTTTCTTTATTGATTGATCCTTTGCCTGAGCTTCTTTGTTCTTGAACACCCTCGTCTGAGTACTAGGTAAACAAATGACTGCTCTGGGTATTTGTCTTTGAGTTGATGAAATATCTGGAGTGTGACATCTCAGGGGGGGTCAAAATTAGGGTATTAAAGTTTGAAGTGTAGTGTGTGAATAGCAAAACTTTGTTAAGGACTTTAGCTTGTAATTAAGCGTAGCCTTTTTGAAAGTATTTGAAAATGAGTGGGAAAAAGAATTTTGAATTTAAATCAGAGCAAGCAATTAGTAGCAACTACCCTAATTTGAATATTTTTTCTTTAAGCTTTCCAGTTTGAAAGGGCTATCCATACCATAAGAGGGTATGAAGTCCTTTCATTGGACATAAAGGGTCATCGAGGAAGTATCGTTCGCCATAAAACTGTCCCTACCATATAGAGGTAGGTAGTCTTTAGGGAAGGATATAATAGTCATTAATCTTTTTTAAGCAACAAGCGAGGATACCTTAGCAATTGGGACAATCACCATTTACCGAGGCAACTTCGAGGGACAAGATCATTTACAGTTAAGGCAACTTCGAAGGGACTATGATCTTATGATGATGAACTGAGAGTAACATTTGTTTTGCTTAGGTATCCTCATATTCGAGGGACTTGACTATTTTAGAATCGTAATTAAAAGGAAACAGGCAGCATAAGAAGGGTTACCCTAAAGGTGTGTGTGTGGCACAATCATGTGGTTCAATTCAGATATTTATCTTGTAAATAGTGGGCTAATTTATTTTAATAAGGCTTGCACTCCCTAGGATTACTTACCACAGCAATGAATATCATACAGAAATTAAAGGCAGAGAATATAAATTCCTATGCTATTACAATAAACACCTGTAGGGCAAAAAAATAAAAGGCAGAAATATAAACCCTAATTACTATTACAAGAAAACTTATTGCCACCTATACACATTTTCTAGAATTTAAATGGCAAAAATTAAAAGAAATTAAATAAAGGCAAATAATTCAAATAAATAAAAAAAAGGGCGAAATTTAAATAAAATAGGCAATTAAAATTAAATGCATGCGACAATCAAGGGAGTATGAGGTGAGAAGAGAATCGCGCTCTGAAGAAATTCAATGTTTGATTACAAAAACCTATACCTACGGTTAATGGATAATACCTACCTTAAGGTTTCTAAGGTTTTTGATTAAAGGCTAAATCTAAGAACCTAATTAAATTTAAACCTAAAATTAAACCCTAATTGTTAGATTAATTAACCTAATTAAAAATTAAAACTATATATTAGTTAAATTATAATGATTAAATTAATTATCTAGATGGAAATAAAAAACAAATTAACCTAATTAACTACTTAATTAAAGTTATTTAATCTAAGTCGAATCCTATTTACTAGATTAATTTAAAACTAAACCTAAAAAAGAAGTTAATTGTCAATAAAAATAAAGAGAAAAAAAAACAAAATAAAACAAGCAAATAATCAAAGGAAAAGACAAACCTAGGCACTGGGAATCCAGTGAGGTAACGTCCTGATTGTACACCATAGAAAAGCGTGCCCTGAGTCCTTGGATTGGTCCTCTTGTGAATCTGGCGGTGTACGTCTGCGGATGCATAGTGGTCAATCATGGGCGCACTGCATTGAATCTGCAAATGAGAATTATCAAAGAAAATAGAGAAAAATAAGTGTTAGCTATGAGGATCGATCTCAGGTCCTTCGCTTTGCCGAACGCCAAAAATGCTCCTTGCCATATGTACCAGGCTTGCTTAATTGAAATTATTACGCAGCGATAACATTATAACGCAAAACATTTTAGGAAAATTTGAAATAAAAAAGACGCGCCCACAGACTTCTTCTTCCTCCTTCGAATTTCTGAAAAAGAGAATGTTTTTTGGCCACAGTTTTATGGCGTGGCCGTAGACACTAGTTTCTAAAACCTGCAAATGAACATCAAACAATACCAAGTAATAGCATAAATCGATTGCATACAAACTCACGAACCCAGTGGAATCATTAATTTGGCCCGAAATCATCTAGAATCCTAATTCCCCAAAATCACAACCTCGAACCCTAACCATGGCAGATATTGATTTCTGTACCAAACCTTACAATTAACGATTCAAACACCATCGAAACAATCACATGAACATATGTGTGTGCTTAAATGTCATTCAAATAGCGTAATTTAACGGATATGGTTTAATCATAATTGAGCAAACCGTGAATGCCTTGGTGTTGATTCCGTGTGTTCTGGTTGATGGTGATGATACAATTACATCTAGAAAGCTCCAAGGAATGGATTGTGATGCTTTGTTGTGCCTTAATCACCCTAGAATTTGATCCACCACCTTCTCTTCTTTCACGTTTTTGTGAGTTTTGGAGGGTTCCCTTTCACGATTTTTTTCTCCCTTTGCTTCTGATTCTCTTCAGCATATATATGGGATGGGTTTAGGTCAACAAACTTGCACAAAATCCAATTAAATCTTGCTCTTTGATGATGAAAAATTTGATTGGAACTTAATTGAAATTAGCTATGAAATCTTTCCTAATTGGCAAAAATTTGATTTTCTCTTCTCAATCCCCATTAGCACGAAATTACATCATAAATGTGATATTTCGGATTGGGATTGATTGAAAAATAAAACCAAAACAAATCTTTTGTGTTTTCCTTTAATTATTTGATTTAAAAGGTATTTTAAATGAATAAAATTCACTAAAAATATAATAAAAATCAAATAATCGTGGGATTGGGCATGGACACTCTTAGTGACTTGGGGAACAAGTTTGGACCATAAAATATTGGGACCCTTTGCAAGAAAATCCAATTTGGCCCTTATTTGCTTCATGTATTTTACCAAAAACTGACCAACTTTGACAGGGAATATCTCCCTCAATTTTTAAGATATGAAGGAGTTATAGGACTTTCTGGAAAGCTCAACATGTCTTCTACAAGCCACTTTGGAACGTTTTTTGGATTTAAGGATTTTATCTTGATGATATAGCTCCTGACAAAAAACAGCTTTTTGCGAGCTTCTAGAAGGACCTGTAATATTTTGGCTCATATCTCCCAAATGAAGCATTTCTGGCCTTGGCATTAGAGAGACAAAGTTGTAGATAATTCAATTTTCTTCAAAATAGGCTTTGGTTTGGAAATTTCTGATGTTCCATGGGAGAGTTATGGCTGGTCAAAGTTCAGTTGACTTTATGCCCCAAACCCTAATTTAGAAACTGTTGGTTTTTGTTGATTTCTGAACTTTCTTTGATGAATCATGATCAATCCTTGATCAAATGATGAATGATACTTAAAAATGAGGATGTTAACCAAAAATCAGGAATTTTGACTGTACTTTGACCATAGTTGACTTTTAGGTCAAACTAGTCGATTGTTGACCATTTGAGCTGTTTTGTGAATCAGAGCTTGAAATATAGTGGGCAAATTTTGGGGTATGACAGCTGCCCCTGTTCAATATTCTTAAACCTGAAGATGTAGATTGGCTTGTGTGCCTGTCGGAATCTGAAGGTGGAAGAGGATTGAACACTAGAATACCAAGAAATTTGCCCTTGCTGATGTAGGGACTTTCTCTGGAGATGGGCTTAAAGATGTCATCTGGACAAAGTGTTATCGGAGACGGGCTTAAGATGCCATCTGGACACAGTATTGTTATAGATGGGCTTAAAGATGTCATCTGGATGCTGACAGAAAGTTATCGAAGATGGGCTTACAGATGCCATCAGTTGATGTATTGACGTGTGTCAGACTGAGTCGTACATTAGACCGTATCTGTGGTGTCATAATTAAGTTGTTGGCTCGATTAAAAGGTTCGAAGAATCACCCAAGCCATTCGGTCTAGAGTTGTTCTTCCGGCCAAGTATGGTAACTTACCTTCCTTTCCTCCTCTTAGTTTTAATTATCCAGAACTGTTGGTGTTTCAAAAAATTGATGGATTAGTGTCGAATCATGGGTATATTTATCCGGACAAAGTAAGAGAATTTTACATGAAATTTAAACTTGTTCCTGGAGAAGAAGAGGGTGTAGATGATGTGCTGACCACTAGGATTGGCAAGACTGACATATGTTTGGATCTGGAAACCTTAGGAAAATATTTAGGGATTCGTCATTCGGGACTGATTCTGTGTCAGGGTCTCAAACCAGATTTTCCAGGTTATAATGCTCTTGAATATTATTTTTCAATTTGTCGGGTGTCTCAAGCGGAAGCCATTGGTAAGCAATCCCTATCTGCACCTCGGTTTATCATGTATGCTTCCAACCTTTCTGTTATTGATATAATGCTACATTTTCTTATCGCTTATGTGCTCATGCCAAAAAGCTCCAATCATTCTCGCATTGGTGATGTTGAACTTCAAATTTTGTATGCTCTCAAAAATAATATTCATATTAATTGGGCTTATGTCATTTTGTACCACATGCACTATCTTAATGGCTTGACAGGTGGTTTAGCATATGCTGCTTTATCATTAAGATTCTACAACAATATGATTTTGATCTTCGAAGGGAACCAAGGGATGATATGATCGAAAATGAAATCAATGAAAAATTGGCTTTGAGAAATGTCGGAATTGTGATTTACAAAGAGGGAAATTTTCAATTTCGATCAAGTGACCCTTCTCTACCGGCTCCGGTAGACGGCTACTCTCTTGAAGTTAATTATAACAAGATTTTCTCCGTTTAAAACACCATGAACCGTAATCATCAAGAAAGAAAACTTGAATTCACCTCCCTAAAGAGAATGATGAAAGCTATGCTTAAGGAAATTAGAAAGAATAATGCTCAAAGGGTTGTTGAAGAAGAAAAGGAAGAAGAAGAAGGAGAAGGAGGAACTAGTGGAGATGAAGCGGAAGATATGGAAAGTGGCTAGGAATTTTTTTCTTTATTAATTTAAGCTATTATGTTTTACTTTTAAGTACTTTCGTTTTACTTTTGAATAATGCTCTTTATATCTTGTTGTCTAACTTTGTTAGTTTGTAAGTCTTAAGACATTAAGAGTACTTTATGTTGCTAGGTAGTCAATCCTATGTTTGTGTGATGTTTTCGGTTTAAGTATTGTGTTTATGGTTTGTGCTCACATTTACCATATATTCTTATGCTAACCTTGTGACATGTATTGAGCTTTCTTTCCCCATTCCTTTTTGCTAATGACAAAGGGGGAGATGAATTAGTATATGATTGTATGTATGGTTGTATTGCTTGTCTCTAACAAATTTGTAGCAAGGAGTTTCAATCCTCATTCATGGATTTAGGGGGAGTCTCGATCTTAGGGGGAGTTTCATTGATTAGAGAAAGCTAAAGCATCAAAGTTTCAAGCAAGGGTTGTCATCATCAAAAAGGGGGAGAATGTGAAGTCAAGCTTCCACACTTGTTTTGATGAAGACAAACTATTATTGCAAAAAAATGGAATGGCTCAAGTCTTCTAGCACATCAAGTTTCAAAATATCTTCCAAGTCTTGAGAAATTCCTTTGATTGATCAAATTATTAAAGGTATGTCATTTAACTCTCAAAATATACATGCAAGTGTTCAAATATATTTGTTCATATCATAAAATTCTTTGGTTTCAAAATATTTCAAAAGGTTACAAAAAATAACCTTTTTAAATAGTATTTTTGGCTACAAGTGCTGCTGTAACCGGGTAGCAGCCATGCTGTAACCGGTTACACACGAAACAATGGTAAAAATGCTGAATGTTATTTTTTGAAATCTTAACACCTTTCTATTTTCAACCATTGCATTCATTCATGTTTTGTACCCTTTTGAAGAGGTATTATGAAAGTATAAAAACCTATTTTTTTCAGATTTCGAATCACCTTTTCCATAAAAAATTTCAACTTTCTAGAATCATCTCATCTTTCAATATTTTCAATGTGTTGAAAACAGAATTTTCAAGTGAATTTTTCTGCATTGCTCTTTCATTAAAACTTAAGAATAATTCATATCATTCCTTGAACACTTGTTGTATATCCTTGAGAAATTTTTTTGCTTGGAAAAAAAGATCAATCAAGTGATTGATAGATTTTATTTCTATTCAAAAACTCTTGTAAAATTCAAAAAGTCTTGTTGTATTCTTGTTGTCCAGGATTGTTGGAAGCAAGTGTGTGCATTGAAGAGGATTGTTCTTCTTGCATTTAGTGTTGAGATCTTAAAGGTTTTAAGAGCCTTTGATCTTTATAGAGGTTAGATAGTAAAGCATCACATTTAGTGTGGATAGGCTTGTACAATCATTCTAACTATAGTGAAATCTCTTTCATGTTGAAAGGGGACTGGAGTACTCTCGGATTATGAGGGGAACCAGTATATATCGTTGTCTTTTATCTTTCCGCATTTTATTGCTTTATCCACACTTAACCAAAACAGAAAATAAGAACATTCGTGTCTCTAAAACCATTAAATTTTATTGGTCCTAATTCACCCCCCTCTTATGCACACTTCATACTTACAAACCTGTCCCCATACGCGTGCCAAAAGCACAGAATTACGCAGGAAATCCTCCCTTTGCCCAGACGCGTCCCAAGACGCGTTTCATTGGGCCGGACGCGTCCACAGACTCGTGTCAAACTCCTAGACGCGTCCCAGACGCGTGTGCACGTACTATTATGGGCCTGATTGACTAAAAAGCCCAGAAAGGCATAAATAAAAGGAGGAAAATGCGTTGGCACAAGGGTTGAACGATTTTGGAGGCAAACAACACTATAGAAGGCTGGAGAACTCAGATTTTATGCAAGGATTGAAGATTGTTATGTGCTTTTGCCATTGAAGATCTGATTACTTTAGTTTACCTGTAATGCCTACAATTCAAACTATGTTTTTTTGTTATTGTAATGAGTAACTAAACCCCCCATTGCTAGGGGGTGACCCTAATTCGGATTGTAATGAATTTGTTTAATTGATGCAATAACATTTTGGATTTCATAATTGTTAATTTGTTCTACATCTATTCTTAAAGCTTTAACCGTCAGAAAAATGGATTCTGAATTTGTAAGAATAACTTAAGTTGGCCACCCATTATTTGTTGATCCGAGTAAGAACATAGGATAATAAATATCACCTAGGACTAGGGATAGTTTATCTTAACCGGGAATTCTAGTTATTGGAATGCTTGATCATAACTATAATTGCATATGGACATAGTAATTAGGTTATGATGTCAAAGATCTTTTCACTAACGACTTAGGCTTAGATACTCTAGAGAACCGGTAATCAACTGATGAAAATTATGTTGTTGCATTAAGAAGGAAAATTTGTTGCATGAAGAATCATTCACCGAGCCTTAGCAATCTACTCATCTCTGTTCATCGTTTCAATATTTTATTTCTTTACTTTAATTGTAATTTCAGTCAAAATCAATCAAAACCCCTTGGAACTTTTGTTTAATTGAAATCTTGATAAAACTCTGTATCCTCAATCAGTCCTTGAGATTCGATACTTGGGATTGTCCCATTACTACTACATTGGCAGAATTGTACACTTACTATTTTCCCTATCAAGTTTTTGGAGCCGTTGTCGGGGACTACCAAAGATAATAGAATTTTTAGATTTATTTCAATTAGAATTTTGTTGCTCTGCAACTAAAATTTTATTTTCTACACATTTTTATAAATTATTATTCCTCATTCTATTAATCGTCTAATATGTTTATGCGAGGTAAGGCCTCAGCTGAATTTCTTTTTGACGCAGAAACTGAATGAACTTCGCACGCAAGGCGCAGACAAGCTCGTCTGGTTAAACTGGAATCCGAAGAAGAAATTGTTTCAGTTCTTTCAGGTTCAGATTCTGAAAGTGAAGAAGAAATCAGAGGCGAGAATCCACCAGCACCAGAGAGACTTCTGGGAGACTATGGTGTTACAAACACACCGGGTGGGAGACTAACAATTGTCAACGAACCGGTGAATGCTGCTAACTTTCAATTGCATCCTATCACAATCAATCAACTTGAAATAAACCTTTCACTGGAAAGGTCAATGAAGATGCAAACAAGCACCTACAGAGGTTTTTGACCATGAGCACCACGTTAAAAATTGAGGGTCATACTGAAAAAGCAAAGAAGTTGAGAATATTCCCTTTTACCTTGGCTGAAGAAGCGGAAGAGTGGTTCTATTCTCTCCCAGCGGGCAGCATTACATCATGGGAAGAGATGGAAAAGGCGTTCTTAAATGAGTATTTCCCAGCATCGATATTTTTGAGAAAGAGATACGACATCTTGAAAGGACTTTAGTGACATGTCCCACTCAAAAGGACTTTAGTGACATGTCCCACTCATAATATGGACAAGACTGAACAAATGCAAGTGTTTGTCAATGGGCTCAGAATAAAAACAAAGCAGTTAATCGACACAGCAGCTGGTGGCTCAACTAACTTCACAACAGCCTCCGGTACTATTAAGATCATTGAAGCAATAGCTGCGAATGAGCATTTGGAGTTGTATGACAGGTGTACTAGCAAACTTGAAGGAGTCATTAATCTGAAGTTGGAGACTTTTAAAATTCGGGTTGAAGATGCGATAGCTGCAGAAGTTGAAAAGAAATTGAAGGCTATGAATATTGGTACACAACAAGTGGCTCAAGTTCAGCAAGCTCAATCGGTCAGCTGTGAAATTTGTAATGGCCCTCACCAAACTGTGTATTGTGTTGCAACTCCCAAACAGATTGAAGAAATCAAATTCTTGAGGCAAAACAATCCTTATTCTAACACCTATAATCCAGGATGGAAGAATCATCCCAACTTCTCTTGGAATGATCAATAACAAGGCCCTCAGAAGGCAGAGTGGGAAGTAGCTATTGAGAGACTAGCTGGACAATATTCTCAGTTTCAAAAAGAGACAAGAAACAACCATAGGAACACCACAGCTTTAATAAAAAATCTGGAAGTTCAAGTGGGGGAAATAGTACAGCATCTCACTCTACAAGCACAGGGTACTCTTCCGAGCTCAACTGTGAAAAATCCGAAAGACCAAGAGAATATCAATGTTGTCACAACAAGAAGTCAGAAAGTGCCAGAGTCTGAAGAAGAAACCGTAATAGATGACAACTTGATCATAGAGGTAGATCTGGAAGTGAGAGAAAATCCGAAAGAGCCCGAAGTAATGGTACCACCGATTAAGCCACTTGAAGAGAAAAATAAGGAGGAAGCTAAATTGATGATCAAGTTACCTTTCCCTTCTAAAGTGTCAAAGAAAAATTCAACAGAAAAGGATTTTGAGAAGTTTACTGGACTTTTTAAAATGTTAGAGGTCAATCTACCCTTCTTTGAAGCGCTTGAGCACATGTCAACTCTATTATTTCACTTCAACTACTTCTGTTATTATTAATTAAGCTACCTCCGTCATTTATAAATTCTGTTACTAATGCTTATACCACTGTTACTTAAAGAAATCCCTCAATTAAAGTCACATATCTACCATTGTGCCCCTCGGCACACGCACACGACTTCCCCTTGGCACACACCACCTCACACTGTGCCTCTCGTCACGCTACTGTGTCGTCTGTCACCTTCTCCCAATGTGCCACTCGATACAACACTTGTGTCCCTCAACACAGCGCGTCTCCCATTCTCCTTCCAGACTCCTTCTGCCTGTCATCGACGTTAACACGGATACGACTTCCAACGATCGCCAACATTATTACACGTACAGGGACAACAACATTATAGCAACTATATCATCAAGGATGATTCTTCACAGAAGGATTCAACAATTTGTTTGGATTCAATTATGCAGACAATTCTTAACAGCATGACATGTTAACAGACAATCAAAATAACCACAACTTGATAGCATACAATTTCAGAATTAACCACAACACAATAACAGACAAGGCAATAATTCTACACAACCCAATTCTCTACATAATACCCATCATAGTTCTCATTATAGAGTCAGAACCCCATCCTAACCTTGGATTGGAGACCGCTCTATTCTGCCGATTGAACCTAGCTTCCAACCTTTTCTCTTTTAAATCAGAATCAAAAGCTGAAAATTTTCTCAAATATGCAGCTACAGTGCGATGATGATATCTCACAAATCAGACCTTATTTTGAAGAACCTAACGGTCAAAAGTTAGATATAGGTGTTGTGAACCTACCCTCCAAATTCGAGCACGATCCAACGGTTAACAAATCGGGGATCGTCGATTTAGTGAGACTGCTGCAAGAAAAATTGGAATGAGCTCCTCTCCTCTTTTCTCTCTTCTCTGCAACTTCCCATGACCAATTCCCCAAAACTTTTTCCCTTCTAATTAACCTAATCCTTATATAATTAAGTTAACCTAATTTCATTAAACCTATTGGGCCTAACATTCACACCCCCACTGATACTACACACAACCATAGAAATAAGCCCAACAAAATCTTATATTATTCTATTATATTACTACTACAAATCAACTCAATAATTCCACTAATTAATCAACTTAGCAACTCAGCACAACATTTCACAAATTCAACAATTAATCCAAAAATAATTTAATTAAATAATGAATTAAATTATCGAGCGTTACAACTCTCCCCCACTTGGAATATTTTTGTCCTCGAAAATCTACTCGATACTACCACTCTTAACGCGAATTTCGCATCCAACTCTCTGATCCCCAAGTCACGTTTGACAACACTTCGACTGCTGCTTTCCCGACATAAAAATAACTCAACGCAATTTAAATCAAATACACACATGCTAATCATTTAACACCTCCGTGACATAATCGTCAACAACTTATCAACCACTTCAAAACATCTTGACATATCAACTTTTAAAGGAGTAACAACCCTCACACACTTATACTTGGATATACAACATCCTGTTGTCATCTTAACAACATTGTCAGCACCAAAACACATGCATAATTCATTCCCATAAGCTTTCGATATTTAGTCTTTCACTTCTAACGAGTCGTACGCCCATAGAAACTGCGCCACATCATGCTTCAGCTGCGCAACTCTAATCATCCATCTTAAGTCATCGTCCTCATTAAAATTTCCGTCAACTATCTGGTTTACAAGTTTCAATTTAGTTTCCAACTTCCTTAACATCTACCATAAAATTGTTGTTCACTTTGATATTCTCAATATTTCACTTTACGACGTTAGTTCACATATAAACCCGTTACTCTGAATTGTTCAATACGTCTCAACTCTTTCCTAGCCACTCCTTTATTAATTCATACAAACTGGCATGCAACTATCCTCATGATATAACATCAATCACTTTACACACCATTAAGATAGAAAGACAAGTCTATCTCATCCAACACGATTTCGTATACTATCAACAATAGATTAAGGGTGATTAGTTCCTCAATTTGTCAATAAATAGCCGACGACCATGATAGAGTATAAACCATCGTTACCAACTATGATAACGTTCCTTTAGAACTTATACTCAAGTCACCTACAACATCATCATCATCCAATAATTTCATATCCTATCTAATGCTGGTCATCTCCTTCATCAACCTATTCGCCAACAACATATCTTTATCTCCCCAAAGATTTACACGGAACATCAATCCGACATTCGAAACACAAGATACAAATTTCCAACGTTATCCGAAAATGCAAACATCGACTTCATGCAGGGACACACTTTACAATAACACTAAAGCTTCTCAAATGGTACACTTGATCTTAAAATTCTTCAACTCACTCAACTTTGACGCTGACGTCCCGTGCGGCACCAAAGAACAAGTCCAGTTCCAAGGACAAGCGTAACCACACATTCCACCTCTTTCCAACACCATCCTGTTACAAACAAGTCTATTATAGTTGCTGGAACCATTTTTAAAATAAAGTTCATCTTGTTAGCTTTCCAGAAACTTTTTAGCCAAACTACGGCGCTCTAATTTCTCCATTGCACGTTAGAGGTACATATGCACAGGGTACGAACGCCCTAGCGAGCGGCTTTTCTTTAATTATTTTGTTCGACTTTTCTTTTCTTTTCCTTTTTATCCTATATATACTTCCATTGCATGTTTCCCTTAGCACATCGCATGACACACACACACCCTTAGATTAGAAACTAGAAAGAATTGATCCTGTGGAATACCACAGACGTGAGGGGTGCTAATACCTTCCCCTTGCGTAACCGACACCCTTACCCTTCTCTCTGAGACCATTGCTTGTTTGTTTGGTTTTCTTCAATATTTTCCATTACTTCGCGTAGGATAAATATATGTTCGATGGCGACTTTATTGTTTATTAATGAGTTTTTCAGTTGCTTCAACTGGCGACTTCACTAGGGAGTCCCTAGTCCCAGTTCAAGGTGGAATTTTTGCAACTGCTCTTTGTTGGATTTGAAAATAATGTCTTTTATATGTACTTCCACCATCTCGCCAATTTTCTCTTCAAATATCTTGTTCATCATCATTTGGTGTATTGCACCTACATTTTATAGTCTAAAAGACATCACATTGTACCTATAATTGGCGTGTTCCATCATGAAAGTGGTTATGTCCCTGTCTTCTTTATGCATGTGAATTTGATTGTATTTGAAATATACTTCCATAACTAATGACTGTTTGTATTCGACCGAAATGTATACTAGCTTATCAATATTGGGCAATAAATACGAGTCTTTGGGACATGACTTATTGAGGTTATGTGCAGTCAAGACATATTCTTCACTTTCAGAATACCTTCTTGACTATAACCACAGTAGACAACCATTTAGTGTATTTCAATTATGAAATAAAAATTGCTTGAAGGATTTCTCAAACAATGCTCTTGGTGGCTTTAACTTTTTCTGGTGATTAACGCCTTCACCTCTAGAATATGTATCAGATGGAGTAATTGATCTTCATTTGAAGATAAGCAGCTATGAGGCAGGTGTCCGACATTTCATCTTGGATAACAATGAAAAGGTTGGTGTTGCCCTCAAGGCACTTGATGAGGTATGTTTCCACAAACTTGTGAAGGTTGACTCTTATCTTTATTGTTCTATTTAGATTCTCGTAGAGCCGGAAAACTATGAATCCACCATCTAGGATTGGTCATAGGGGTCTTCATTCTAGCCTCGGCAAGGAGGGATCCCTCTGGGCTGCATTCTTCATCTTATGCGGCCTCTTATCAGCCCGCATCAAAATATGCAATTTTGATGTCTAACTGGTGTTGCTTAGACGGATTGACTCTTTCACCTTTGTCTTTTGTTGGAGGGAAGTCGTAGTCGGGTCTTTTAGTAGTGCTTTATGTATTTGACGAGCTCTTTTTAGGTCAGCATGGACGGTTACTAGTTTATCGCAAGCATTATGATACTTCATCTTTAAGTAGGCGATAGAAGCAACGATATCAATAGTTTTGGATAAGGGTATTTCCAAAAAAGAAGTTCTAAATATTTTTACAAGGGACCACCAGGAATGGCATGTTTACCGTCCTTGCATCTCTTTCTTCTCTAAGAGTGTTAGCTCAAAAGTTTTAGCTGAAGAATTCGACAGAGAATGGTAATGACCACGTCTGAAAAATGCTAAGTGTAAAAAGGATCAGTCATATCTTTGACATACTAATCATGTCATCCAAGATGGTTCGATTGACTCATTAAATGATCTCGAACTTAGAGTGTTTCTGGAGTTTAAAATCTAGATGACCTAAACGCCCACTAAGCTTGATTTGGAGGAGTCTCTGGAATAGGTCCACAAGATTAGGATCATTCTCTCTTTAAAGCATGTTCAGAATCTCGAAAGGTTTATGGTGATTTGGTGTATTTGAATAAAAGTTAAAGTGAGATGGATATACAAGCTAAGTACAAGTTACTTGATCATTTTGGCACCATGCTTCAAAGGTTCGACAGAGGAAACTCTCGACAGAAGTAGTTATCAGATTTGAAATATGGGTTGAAAATAGCAGAAGCAGATCAAAACAGTTCAAATTTCGAAGACACGAAGAAGCAAACTAGAGGGTTAAAGCCCACGTAAGGGAGTACGTTTCTATTTCTGCAAAGATAATTATTATTGACGGTTAACATTAGATTAGTATATAAATCAAGTTTATTGATGTAATCGGGGTTGCAAATTTCATTTTGTTCCTCTATAGAACTAAAGTATCCAAGTCACAGAGAGAAACAATTTGTGAGAAGATGTATGAACTTGCGTTCTTTCTTTTAAGTCCTTTAAATTTAAGCATTTACTTAATGACATTTATTATTCTTTTTGTTCACTTTCTTCTTTAAAAGTAATTCTGCATTATTTCAATTAGAGTTTATGTTCAGTTTTTTGACATTCAAACATCAAAGTTTCAAGCACAAACACTTTTTGTAGTACTTTTCTACAAAAATTATCCTTAATATTTTTTCGAGTTTAATCCATTAAGTGAACTAAAACTTGTGGTATTTACTGAAAATACTAGTAAATAGAAAGTGACCATCAATTATATGTTTCCCTGAAGGTGGGTCACAAAACTAGTGAGTGCTTGTAGACTGGTGCCTATGTAAGGCGGTAATCTTTCACTTTCCATACCTAACCTCTCAAAGAATTTGACGTACATGATATCACATGAGCTTCCCACGTCAATCACGATCTTTAATACTTTGCAATTAACTATTCTACCCCGTTATTTCCAATGGCAATACTTTTTTGGGAATATCACCCACCTTTTCGCCGTCTTTGAATCCCAAAATGGGAATTTCATCCATTGACTCCTTTTTCTTGCTTGTTGTTTTCAACTCTACGATCAGTCTCTTTGCAACTCTCTTAAGTGGTTTTTTCAAATAGGTAATTCTCCGTTAATAGAGGTAGCATGAGGATATTCTTCTTAATAAAGATGAGGAGAGAGAGAGAAGTCATTGTAATTGTTTCCGAATAACTGTGTTGTGGTGTCTCTATATGAGTTACGATCAAGTTAGCGCCTTATATTCTAAATGCAGTTGTAGCTGATAGAGGTTGTGAGACGTCTTTGAATTTTACAATTGCAACTACGGAGGAGGCAGAAGTTGTTTTGACATTTGGCCTTAATATTGCTACTGAGAAGGCACAATGGTTGTAGAAGCTATCAAAACTAAAGTCTCTACTTCGGACGAGAGAGACAACTCTCTTGTTGCGATGGTGAGGACCAGTGAGACATCGTCAAGCGTCAAGGAGGCGTAACAAAGAGCGGTTTACTGAGTCGTGTTAGAAACTACCATTAGTGACAGTTGCAAAATTAAGCGATGATTGGATCGGCTAACAAAATCGTTACATCGGCATAATGGAGGAAATTTTATGGATGAATTCTAATGATTAAGATAAACACCGAATCTAACTTCGATACACAAATCCTCGACAAAAGTACCCCTATTTGGTAGTTTGAGTGGTGAGAACTTTGTATTCAGGCGATCCAAAACAAAAAGCATCATACAATATAAAAAAGCAAAATGAGTACTTTGGCAAGTTTGCCACTTGGCACTCTCTCATACATTCTTCTATTTATATTTCTTCTATAAAAGGAAATTTTCTTATAATATTTTCTTATTATTTTTATATTATTTTATAATTTCGCTCATTAATATGAAGACACGGATTCTGAATCAAATTTAATCTGCTTGGGCCATATGGGAAGTTTCAACTTACACGCTTCATATTCTAACATCGATTTCTCAACAATTCCATTTTCCAACCCCAATGCAACTTTTCAGTATCCTCCAACTTTTCATTTTTATTTGAACTCATTTTCCTCAAACACAACAGCACAACAATCCAAAACTATTTTTCTTCATCTTCTTCATTCACTTTGATTCTCAATCTCTTTCCGCCGATCCCAATCCAAAACCTAATGCTAATCCTACTCCATCTCCATCTTCTGATCTTTCCAAATGACAGAAGAAGCGGCAACCGCAGAAGAAGCGGAAATGACAGAAGAAGCGGCAGCTGCAGAAGCACTGAAATCAATGTTCGCTGAATCACCCACCCTAATTCCAACAAATCCACAACATGTATGTTTTTGTTCCAATTTCGCAAATTCTCTACTGCTGACTAGAGGTTTAGGATTTCACTCTATCATTCAATTTGCAAATCCTCTCATCAATGGTTTCTGTTTCCCAGGTAATACAATGATTTATATGTGTAGTTTTTATTTATTTATGAGAAATTCATAGGAATATCAGTGCATAAATAAGTCATGGTCTTTATCATAGAAATTCATAGTTGTTTTTGTTTTTGATTTTTCACACGGTGGTCTTTGTCTATTTTTTTCCAACTTTGTACATTTAATAAATTAATATTTTTATCAACAGGGTAACCAAATCCATGTCGTTACCCGTAATCGAGAGCTTGATGTCTGAAAGTAAACCTTACAAGACCATCAAACCTATGCCATTTATAATGGAGAACCTATGCTAAATGACCTTCCACTGAAAGTTTGTGACAACAAGCTCAAACTTTTTATTAATTCTGGCACTGCTATCACAACCATGGACATCCCATAGATTCCACATCACAACTTCATTGCACTTTTAACAATTATATGTCAATGTCTTACTTTTATTAATACGAATCAACATTTTTGTGACCTTTGTACCAGCAGTTTTTCACACTTTCAACCTGTTTTACAAGGCACCAACAATATCATCATCAAATATTAATTGGAAACATGAATTACCATCCTTTAATTTTGTTAATTTCATTTTTATAACCATCCTTCTTAATTATTACAGTAATTGCGTGCTCTTTTTTTGCACATGTTTTAGTAGTCTTTCCTTTTGTAAGTTTCATTATCATTGCTATGAATAGCTATCAAGAAAAATACATGAAAATGACTAACTTATTTCTGTGTAACTATTGTTTTATTAACTCCTTTTTCACGAATTTACTATTATCTTACACAAACATTCATCAATGTACTTCAGTTCTATTGATTCCTTCTTAAGAATCCCTTTCAAATGTTAATACATTCATTATTACGAAGCTGTAGATATCTGCAACATATAATTTCCAACCTGGTGTACAATTTAAGTTCTTTATTAACTTAACGGAATTTATGGCCATTTTCTACAACAATTGTTCTTTATAAGATCTTTATCAACCACATATTTTTGATTCAAGAGTTGTACTTCTTTTTTACATGTCAAAAGTATCTTTAGTAGGGAGGATTCTGATTATATGTTACCATTTTTTTCATTTATATATCACTCATTTAAAAAATCACTTCTGCAGGTACAATATATGTCTTATCAACATTATGTCCTGCTTTTGACTTGACTGATAATACAAGCTCTGCGAGTTCTGTTGTGGCTGGTCACAGCCTTCCGAGGTAGCTTTTGTACTAGGTTTGTGTTTTCTTATACACGTTTGAAAAGGCTTGAATACTCGATGTTTCTTTGCAGTTACTACATGTATCTTTTATACTTTACATTGCATCAACCCATATACTAATAAGTGCTGACATTTTGTTTACATGGCTGATGGTTCTCATTGAGGTTTATAATTCAAATTCTCACAATTTCGACAAATTATTACGTATCTAACTCTTATGGTTGATCTTCAATTATACTATCCTGCTACAAAATGCCCTTAAATTAGTGAAGAAGATGATGATTTGTACGCTGATTTTTGATATGGTTGGCACTGGACTTCCCGCATTTACATTCTCTTCAAATCAGAAGAAAAAAAGTTTTTGTGGCACCCACATTTGGCTTTGCTCAGTGTTTTTTATTCAAGCCAAGACTCTTCGACTTTCGTGGCTCTGGTAAACCTGATACATCACTTGATTCATCACTTCTACAAAATCTATAAAAATTATGTCCAAATAAAGCTGACTCTAATACCAACTTGGCTCCGTTGGATCATGTGACTACGAACATGGTTGTCAAACTCGCGGGTAGACTCGTAAACTCGTACGAGTTTATGAGTCTAGGAAGCAAAATTGAGTAGACTCAAACATAGAATCATTTTTTGATAGACTCGAGTAAACTCGGGTAGACTGGCACAAACTCATATAGACTCGCGAGTCTATAGCGAGTTTATAAGTCTATATATTTTTCTAATTTTTTCTTCTAAAAATCCAAAAAGGCCCAAATTTTCCAAATAAAATTTGTTTTTTTAATCTTATTTTATTGTTGTACAATAATTAGAAATGCCTCTATCCTAGTCTCTTATTTTAGCAACACATTTTTCTCTCCATCGATGGTGTTGTCACATTTAACAGTCTCTTGTTGTGTTCGAGTTTGTTACCATTAATCAATCTTTTGTTGTGTAAGTGCTCTCTTGCATGTTTCACTTGGATTCTTATCTTGTATGTTCTCTTGTGTAAAGGTGATGCACGTTTTTGTTTCCAGCAGGTCCACTGATTGCTAATATCCATGTATCAATTTGCATATGACGAAATGGTTTAGAAGATTTATGATTTATAGCAGAATAACTTTTTGTCGGTTTTGGAATAATGTATTTCTAACATGAACATTGGATACATTATTTAATAATTAATTAATTATTAATAATAATTAGGCTAAATTACAGTTTTGGTCCCCCTGTTTTGACATTTTCACGATTTTGGTCCCCCTATTTTCTTTTTAAACAGTTTTGGTCCCCATCCCAATTTTGAACCAACTGGTCATGTACTGTTCATGTACGGTCATGTATTGTTCATGTACGGATCATGCACTGTTTATAAACAAAATTGGGATGAGGGACCAAAACTGTTTAAAAAGAAAATAGGGGGACCAAAATCATGAAAATACCAAAACAGGGGGACTAAAACTGTAATTTAGCCTAATAATTATAAAGAATCTGCGTACAAGTGTTGTAAGGAATGTGTTGATGCTTTTATTGGCTGATTGGCATCTATGTTTGGCTAAAACATAATAACAGCAAAATATAATACAGTGTATAAATCTTGCAAATATAAAAGAACAAAACAGGTACAAGCAAGATGTTATATGGAATGTCATGACATCAACTCATGACATCGCGCCTGCAGAATTGGAATCAAGATTCAGTTTGATTCTCAACAGATACAGAATATTCTATGAATATTATGTAATCCAATGTGGCGCAGATTTAAAGGTCAATAAAATCAAGTCAGAATATTAAAGAATCAAATCAGAATATTGAAGATTCAGCAGTCTCTAATTTAGGAGATAAATTAGGAAACTTGTGATTGAAGACATTTCTTTTAGCAGAAGATATCTGAAGATTTGTAACAGTCAGGAGTGCTGCAATTTGTAAGCCCAAGTCCAATTAGGAATAAGTTATAAATAGAAACCTAGTTATATAGAAAAAATATAGAAAATCGTGTTTAGAAAAGATGTAGTCATTAGGGTTTCTATAGGTAGACTACCCAGGTTGTGGGATGGCTGCCATGTCCTTCTCGAAACCTGTAGGTAAGAGAAGTTATTGTTCTCACTTGAAACCTGTAGGTAAGAGTCGAGTATTATGTTATTGATTGAAGCTGTGAAGCAATATCAAGTTAGTGTTCATTGTTAATTGTTTAAATAGCTGTTGCAGGGTTGTAACAGTTAGGTATCACTAGGAAGTGAGCATAGCTTCTTTTGTCTTACATGGAGTTCTAAGATAAAGGTTGCATTGGGTAGTGACTAGGTAAACCAGAGGTTATTTATCTATAAACCAGAGGTTGTTTACATAAAATAGTACTATTGATAGTGAAATCTTCTTCCTGGCTTGGTAGCCCCCAGAGTAGGTAGTTAAACCGAAATGGGTTAACAATTCACTGTGTTCTTTATCTTCTGCATTGTATTGTTTGTTCAGTCTTGGATGTTGTAACATCGCGTATAACATCAGGTTCAGGTTTGATAGCTGTTCCTTTTACAGAACCAATAAATATTACAATTTGGTTATGTTGATTGAACATACATGATCCCAGTACTCATGGACTCCTTCTTAGGGGTAATTAAAAATTGGGGATCTTTTTGTTCTGCCTTTTCTCACCTAATAACAGATCAGATGTCTTGACATCGTGAGTGACATCCTGAGTCTGTCATACCAGAATTTCAGAATGTTAGGGTAAGTCGACAACCTTGAAGATATAGACATAAAAACACCTCAATTCATGATCTATTTTGACATAAAGCTAGAACAATTCGAGAGAGCTTGTAAAGGGAACTTAATGCTTTAAGGTGGGCTATTATCCATAATATATTAAGAGACTTCCTCTTTCTTCAATATTGAGCAGAGTAACTTAAGTCTTTAACTACATAATTTTCTATTTTTATTGTTTTATTATCAATTTTTTTGTTAAGAAGTTTGTTGTGGAGTATGAAATTTAAAATTTGATGTTAACTGGTTTAATATTATATATACTTGTGTCATATATGAAGCCTTTACAAGTTTATAAATACATGTGTGTGTCATATATGTGTAACTTCCAAGTTTTTGAAAGTCATTTTTAATTTTCCATAGACTCGTACGAGTCTGCGAGTCGAGTCTACTAACTCTTTACGAGTCTGAGTAGACTCGCGAGTTTGACATCCTTGACTACGAATACATTTAATAACACATATTACAAAAATGTTTTGAGCAATACTGGTTTACTTCAATCAAACCAAACACTTTTCGGGTGATGATAAATTTTTCATTGCTTAACAATTATAGCAAGTGGTCTATTCTGTTTTCCAGTGACTTTGTTATTTCTGTTGAGAAAGACTAACCGTAGGGCTGTTAATTAGATATATGGTATGATATGAATTTGTATGAAACTTGGTTAGTCTCAAATAATGATATAAATGCTTACATCAGTTACATTTACTTTATCCATAATTTTCTGCAATTTTCAAGGTTTACAGCATAACTGTATCCATGACAAAATGTAAAACTTTTGCAATGTGAAGTACTATCTTTTGTTTGTCGAAATTGTTTGTAAGATATCAGAACCGACACTAAATTTATTATGTTGAAAGATTTTGAGATAAAATCTCATAATGACAATAATGACACTGTTGCAATCATGACACGGTGGTTGCCTATATGTAAGTTCTTATTTTCTTACACTATTATGTATCTATCAAATAGTGTTGCATTGTTAATGATTAAGTTTTGCACAACATGATAAATATATTACTTTAAAACTATCTGTTGCTACTTTCTACTCAGAGAAACACTATATTTAAGATGATTGAGCTTAATTTTTATTGTATTAACTACAATATTATTTTACCCCTTCAAGTGATCGAAAATTCAATTCCATAGTAGGCGTATTTTGTTATCTCAACAATGCTATTAACTACAATTTTTATCATAGTAGGCGTATTCTGGTATCTCTTAGTATCTAATCTAAATATAATAATAGTTAAGAATTTTATCACTCATGCTTTGTCTCGCAAGACTCTGATTTCCTCTACAATATTGTTTTAGAAAAGTTTCATATTTTAAAATAGTTTATTTTTTCCCCTAAAGATATAATCAAAACATGAAAATAAGTGAAAACATTTTGGTAATCTTTAGATTTTAATAGCTATGCATTCTTTCATTCTTTATAGTTTATTGAAATGGATATTTCTTTTTCATATATAAGAGAAATATGCTACATAAATTCATTAAAAAATTACTTTATCCGATGGAAATTTCTTATATGAAGAAAAAAACAAAGAGATGGACTTTTTCCCTAAACAAAACCCTACATATCATAGCTTATGTTATGGTAATCAAGTTTTGTTACAAAAATATAAGACTATTATATTCACACATTATGTTTTATTTAGTGTATTAGAATTAAGAAATATTGGAAACTAATTTAGCATATACTTTATGGTATAATTATTTGATTTCAATTGTTTTCAATTATATTTCCCTTTTTAGATGATTTCCAGGGATTTGGTGTAATTACCCTGATGTAGGACAAGTTGTACATTGTGTATACATATATGTGCCTTTGAGCATCAATAGAATACATAATAATTTTCTGCCTCATCCTACTTCTTAGAATTAGAATAATAATGGAAATTAATTTAGTTGATACTCATTTATTGTCTTTATGGTATAATTATTTGATATCAATTGCTTTCAATTATACTCCCATTTTTAGATGAATTCCAGGGATTTGGTGTAATTACCCTGATGTAGGACAAGCTGTACATTGTGTATACATATATCAGCCTTTGAGCATCAATAGAATACATAATAATTTTCTGCCTCATCCTATTTCTTCATGGCATCAGAGCTTGATTCTAAGAAAATGGATGATGGCAACTAGACATGGCAATAAAATCCAAACCCACGGGTACCCACTCGAACCCGCCCCGAAGTTGACGGGGAAAACCCGCTTTGACTGAGTTTGGGTTCGGGTTTGGGTTTTCCCCGATTAGAAAACATGGGGATGGGTCGGGTAATGGGGACACTAGTACTCACCCCGAACCCGTCCGCGAACCCGCCCCGTTTATTTCAATATGTACATTATTATTTATATTTCATAATTTATATTATTAAATACGTGGCTAATGTTTTAATAATTTGATTTGTATTTATTATTTTAAATATTTGAAATATATGTATGAAATTTTTTGAGATTGTTTTATTTTGTTATTTATAATGTGATTTGATTTTTGAAAAAGTAAATATTTTTATTTAAAAAATTAATTTTACGAAATATATGGTGGCGGGGCGGGGATACCCGAACCCAACTCGAACCCGTTAAGGACGGGTTTGGGTTTTAATTCCCCATCCCCGTTTGGGTTTGGGGTGGGTAACGGGGATTGATTGGGGATTCGGGTTTGGATTTGGAGGAGGTAAAAACCGTCCCCGACCCGCCCCGTTGCCATGCCTAATGGCAACAAAGATGAAAGTGGGTATCAATTGAAGAAACAGACCTCTCCCTACGATCTGTATTCAAGTGATAACCCAGGAAATATCATAACCCAGGTACAATTGAAGGGTGAAAATTATGATGAATGGGCTCGTGCAATCCGAGGCTCTTTGAAGGCAAGACGAAAATTTCGATTCGTTGACGGATCAATTGAAAAACCAGATGATGCTGCTCCTGAAATTGATGATTGGTGGACAGTCAACTCCATGATTGTTTCATGGATTTTCAATACGATTAAACCGAAACTTCGATCGACAATCAAATACAGGGAGAATACGAAAGAATTATGGGATGATATAGAACAAAGGTTTTCTATTTCAAATGGCCCTCGCATCCAACAATTAAAGTCTGAATTGGCGAATTGCAAGTAGAATGGAGACCCGATTGTGACCTATTTTGGACGGCTTAAGAAGCTGTGGGATGAATTGAACGATTTCGACAAAATACCCGTTTGCACATGCAATGGGTGTAAGCGCGGCATGTCTGCAGCGCTGAACAAGAAGAGAGAAGAGGAGAAGCTTCACCAGTTTTTGATGGTCCTTGTTGATTCTCGGTTCAGGACCGTACGGTCTAATGTCTTGAGTCTAGACCCGCTGCCGAATCTGAACAGAGCAAACCAGATGGTGGTGCAAGAGGAGAGAGTTTGCGTGATGGTGCGAGGTAAGGAAGAACGTGGAGATCCAATCGCCTTTGCTGTTAAGTCCAGTAGAACGTCAGGATGGGAAAAGAAATCTCATACAGGGTCGCAGAAACCATGCTCACATTGCAAACGTCTTGGGCATGATGTCGACTCATGTTTTTTGTTGGTAGGTTATCCAGATTGGTGGGGAGAAAGACCACGATCTGAAGGTCGTGAGCTTGGACGCGGAAAGCAGACGCATCAACCAATTAGTGGTGCAGGAAAAGGAAGAGGCAATAATGCAAAGGTGAATATGGCACAAGTTGTTGATGACACTAAAGCAGTGATGAATGATAGAAAGGATGAAGATGATCAAGTTTTGCTGGGATTGAGCTCAAAGCACTAGAATGCTCTTCTCAATGCGATTAACGCACAAAAACGTGGGATGAGTACAAGACTGGCAGGTAAGAATCCATGGATCATTGACATGGGTGCCTCCCATCATATGACTAGCGCTCTTGCGTACATGAATGATGTTCGAGACATAAAGCCTTGTCCTGTTGGATTACCCAATGGGACACAAACATATGCAACGAAAGTAGGAACAGTCACTGTTGGTGACAAGTTGATGTTGAAGCGTGTTCTTTTTGTCCCTAGATTGAATTGCAATCTCATATCAATATCTCAACTTTTACATGATGCTGATTATATTATTCACTTTACTAAAACGATGTGTGTTATACATGACCGCACTTCGAGGATGACGATTGGAGCGGGTGAACAATCTGAGGGGCTTTATGTGCTTAGTGTGGTGACACCAGTTCGTGCAAACCAAGCAAATGGAGTTGGATTCTGTGAGTTATGGCATAGAAGAATGGGACACCCATCATAGATAACTAGTATGTTGCCTGATGTAACTGAAAAAGATATTAATAGTAGAATAAAGACTTGTGATGTTTGTTTTAAAGCCAAACAAATAAAAGATTCCTTTTTGTTGAGTGACAATAATGCAAAGAATTGCTTTGATTTGATTCATTGTGATTTATGGGGACCTTATAGAACATATGCCTCTTTTGGTGTTGTTTACTTTTTGACTATAGTTGATGATTGTTCGCGTGCGGTATGGGTGTACTTGTTGAAAACAAAAGATGAAGTTCCTCATATTATTAAACATTTTTTTTGCTATGGTAAATAGGCAACATAACAAACAAATTGAAGTTTTAAGAAGTGATAATGGAACTGAGTTTCGAGGACTGGAAAGTTATTTTCAAGAAAGTGGTGTCCTCCATCAAACTTCAATTCGCTATAAACCACAACAAAACGGAAGGGTAGAAAGAAAACATTGACATATTTTGAATATGGCAAGGATATTAAGGTTTCAAGCCAATTTGCCTTTGAAGTTCTGGGGAGAGTGTATACTTACTGCTGCGTATTTGATTAACTAAACTCCTTCTGTGCTACTTGATGGGAAAACTCCTTATGAGGTGCTGTTTGATTCTATGCCTACATATACACAAATTAGGACATTTGGATGTTTGTGTTATGCTCTCAATGAGAACAGGAGACGAGATAAATTTGATAGTAGGAGTCAGAAGGGTATTTTTATAGGCTACCCCTATGGGAAAAAGGGGTGGGAAGTGTATGATATTGAAACTGAAGAGTATTTTGTATCTCGGAATATGAAATTTATGGAAGATGTATTCCCTTTTTCTAGCAAAGAAAATGTAAGTGAAACACACATAGATGAATGGGGCTGGCCGGTTGATCCAATTGATGAATACGAGGAAAGGAATGAGACAAGAAATGTCGTGACTACGGGTGATTTGGGGGCTGCTGGTGCGACTTTGAGAAATGATGTTGAGGGCATTGAGAGTCATGAGGAAGTACATACTCTAGAGTCGCAAACTGAGACAGCATAATACGTAGAAGAAGGTGAGCAAAGTATTGAAACGGAAGAACTTCTTGGTCGGGGACACAGAATCAAGAAGCGATCTACACGTCTGAGCCATCAGCTGGCCCTTGCTGAAGGGGCAGACCTCAAAGATCCAACTAGATATAGGAGTCTCATTGGACGATTTATCTATTTGACTGTTACTCACCCGGAGTTGTCATATTGTGTTCACATTCTCGCTCAATTTATGCAGAATCCAAAGATTGAGCATTGGAACGCAGCTCTTAGGGTTGTTCGTTACTTAAAAGGTAATCCTGGGCAAGGAATTCATCTAAGAACTGATTCTGATCTACATTTGTATGCCTACTGTGACGCGGACTGGGCAGGATGTCCTCTCACTAAACGGTCTGTGACAACTTATTTTGTGATGTTGGGCAGTTCTCCCATCTCTTGGAAGACTAAGAAGCAAACTACAGTGTCTAGATCTTCGGCTGGAGCTGAGTACCGATCCATGGCTGCAGCTACCTGCGAGCTCAAGTGGTTGAAAGGATTGTTGAGCTCTCTTGGTGTTGAGCATGTCGACTCTATGACTCTTTACTAAGACAGCCAATCTGCCCTTCATATTGCCAACAATCCAGTACTCCATGAACGTACAAAACACATTGAGGTTGATTGCCATTATGTGCGAGATGAAATTGTCAAGGGTAACATCCAACCTCTGTATGTTCACACTTCCAAACAACTCGCATATATTCTAACAAAGGCTCTAGAAAAACGTCATTTTGACTCTTTGTTGTCCAAGTTGGGCGTTCTCCATCTCCACTCTCCAACTTGAGGGGGGATATTAGAATTAGAATAATATTGAAAACTAATTTAGCTGATATTCATTTATTGTCTTTATGGTATAATTATTTGATTTCAATTGCTTTCAATTATATTCCCCTTTTTAGATGATTTCCAGGGATTTGGTGTAATTACCCTGATGTAAGACAAGTTGTACATTGTGTATACATATATCAGCCTTTGAGCATCAATAGAATACATAATAATTTTCGGCCTCATCCTATTTCTTCATAGTGCTTCATTATTTAACTTATTTTCCTTAGTGGTAGATGTCAAAAATTTGAAATGAAACACTCAAAAGATAATGAATTTAATTTTTGATTTTTGATTAAAATCATTTGGTTAAATTATATCAGTTGTTTATTTTTTATGTACGAAAATAATTATGTTGAAATAAATGCTACTATATCATTATATGTTATTCAAATTACACAAAATAATTTGTACATTACTATATTTTGAGAATTGAATTCTTTATAAATTATAAATGAATTTTTCAGTACGGACATGTATAAATTATAATTTGTACATTTCTAATATAATATAATTATTACTATGATTTCCTAAATATCTGCTTACTATAAATTTTATGTGAGTCCAATAAATTTATGATGAATAATCAATTTAAATTATAAGGGTTTTCAAATATTTTATTTTTTTAGAAAATATTTAACGCGTGCCTCGCACGGGTTTAAGTATTAATAAGTAATAAAATGTATTCAACCCAAAATTAAAAAGTTAGCTGGAATAATGGAAGAAAACGTCAAGGAGTGGAAAAGGGTGGGAAAGAGTAGATTCAAGAATCTGGCACCAAGGTGGGAGGTGTTCCCGGTAGGAAGCAGGGCTCACGAGGAGAAAGGGGACTTGTACACTTCCTTCTTTTTCTCTGAGATACCGGATATAATCTCTTCTAAGGAGATTTTCGAGCTGTTCGGGTGCGTGGGTGACGTTGTTGAAGTGGTAATATCACCTAGGAGAAACAAGTATGGGAAAAGATTCGGTTTCGCTCGTTTTGCGGAGGTAGGAGACGGAAGATTATTCGCCGTCAAGCTAGACAACATAATGGTGGATGGAAAAAAGATTCATGTAAATCTGCCTCGTTTTACAAGAAGAGACAATGATAAGCTTTCAGTTCCAGGGGCTAGATCGAACGGGGGGTTGAGGGAGAACCGAAGAATCACTTATAAGGGTCGAGATGGCCAGGAAACGAGTAGAGGACACAGGTTGGACTCTTATGTAGGAAATCTTTCTTTTGCAAACATTGTAAGAGGAGAGAAGCAACAGAAACAGGTGTGCCATTTGAACTTCACCTCTGGTCCGGAGAATATGGCACGTTTTAGGAAAGCTTTTGTCGGAGTGTTGGTCAACCCAGAGATGTCTTATAACATTCAAACAAGTTTTGAAGTGGAGGGTTATTTCTCTATCAAGGCAACTCCTTTGGGAGCTAATTTATGCCTGTTGGAAGATCTGGAGGAGGGAGCTACGTTGGATCTCATCAGTGAAGGAAGGAGTTGGTGGACACAGTGGTTTTCAGAGATAAGGGAATGGAAGGAAGAGGATGTTGATCAAGAGAGAGCAACATGGTTAAGGATCTACGGGATCCCCTGCCATGCTTGGAACTTTGAGTTTTTTGAACTGCTTGCAAAAATGGTAGGAAAGTATGTGTGTTGTGATGATAACACTTTAAAAGGGGATTGCATGGATATAGCAAGGGTCTTAGTAAGAACGACTTGTGCTTCGGTTTTGAATGAATCTTTCAGTGTTCGAATTAATGGAACAGTATTTAGAATTAAAATGACTGAAGATGTTCATGGGCCTCTACGTATTGATCTTAACAAGTCTGCTAGGAAGATAGTTTCATCTGATTGTTCGTGCGATTCGGAGTATAGATGGAGTAAATTGGACGATGGTAACCCAGAAGAAGGTGAGTTTTGTGTCTCTCCAGTTCATTCAGGAGGGCCAAAGGGTGATGACGTTTATCACGAGGAAATCATATTAGACGTATCGCAGAAGAGTGATTTACGGCGTGAGGGGACTAAGGGTAAAAGTGTGTCAGGAGCTATGGAGGAGAACAGGGGTCTATCTTTTGATAAAGCTGTTAGGGAGGCTAAGGGAGAGAATTTAGGATTGCCTGTCAGGAGTGGCCCCTCAAAGGCGGAACCTTCTAACGAGGATGGAAGAGATGACTATTCGGTGGACACGTTCTTCAAAGAAGCGGAAGAGAAGGTGGGAAATCACGAGAAAAAGTTTGTTGCGAAAAAGGTGTTGAAAGTAAAGGCCTTGTTTGGGCCGAAGGCAGTTAAGGTTACTAGGCCCAAGAAGCGCTCTCTTTCTGAAGTGGTGGCCCCGGATAATTGTTTGCGGGTTGGGCCTACAGAATCCCCTCTTGGGAAGCCCATATCCACTCAAAGATTATCTCAAATCTCTGAGTCTATTAACTCTATCTCTTCGAGCTCTAAGAAGGACGACACTTCATTCTCAGGGGGGTCCATCTTATGTTGCGACCAGATGTCCGATTCTGACGTAGTTAAAGGAAACATTCGTTTCTGGAACCAGATTGAATCAAATGTCGGAGAAAAGCTGATGAATATAATTTCTAACTTCGGCGCAGAGCTAGTCGGAGGCCAGCAGAATTTGAGGAAGAAGATATTAGAATTAGAAGATGTTGATAGTAAGAAGAAGCTGGGAAAGAAGGAGAAAACAATTGCGGGATCATGATCATCGGATCTTTCAATATAAGGGGAGGAGGTAGCATTATTAAGATGAAGAGGATAGGTCAAATAGTGAAAAATGGGAAGGCAGATTTTTTCTTGATTCAAGAATCTAAATTGGAAAATGTGGATTTGGCTATTATCAACAGCTTGTGGCCTCATGAGAAGTTGGGGTGGTCTCATTCAGAGTCCAGAGGAGCGTCAGGTGGATTGATAATCATCTGGAAGGAAGAAGCGTGTGAGGTGCTTTTCTCTTTTAGAGGGGAAGGATTTTTAGGGATCAAAGCCTACCAGAAGGGATTATACTTCTATCTGGTGAACGTATATTCTCCTTGCTCTCTTAAGCTAAAAAGGAAGTTATGGAAGGATCTGCTGATTTGTAAATCGAATTTTTCAGATGGGGAGTGGTGTATTGCTGGGGATTTCAATGCAGTGGCTAGCATCAGAGAAAGGCGTGGTCACGGGGCTAGTAGCAGGAGGAAGGAGATGAGGGATTTTGCCGAGTTTATTCATGGTTCGAACCTAATTGATGTTCAATGCAGAGGGAAACGTTTTAGCTGGTTTAGTGGCGACGGTTTATCCATGAGCCGCATCGATAGGTTTCTAGTTTCGGATTCTTTGATCACTGCTTGGGGCATTACTGGCCAACGCATAGACCCTCGTGACGTTTCCGACCACTGCCCAATCTGGCTAATCTCTGACTTCTCAGATTGGGGCCCAAAACCCTTCAGAGTTAATGATAACTGGTTCGACAATCCTTCCTTTTTGCCTTTTGTTGAAAAGGAATGGAGGAGTATTGAGGTAGAGGGAAGGAGCGATTTTGTCTTGAAAGAAAAATTGAGGATCTTGAAAGCTTGTCTGCGAACTTGGAACGTGGATCAGTTTGGCAAAATCGAGCTGGAAATAAGGGAGGAAGTTAATAACATCAATAAGGCAGATGCTTTGCTTCAATCTTGCAGGGAGGATATGGTTGAAGAGGTGGTAGTAGAGAGGAGTTGTGCCATTAGCGAGATGTGGAAGAAGATGAGTTTAAAAGAGAATATATTGAGGCAAAAGAGCAGGATTAAGTGGGATAGCTATGGAGATTCCAACAGTAAGTACTTTCACAGTTGCATAAAGGAGAGATCTCTCAGAAATCATATTGGCTCTGTTTTAGTGGAGGGGCGTTTACTGGAATCTGTCGAGGAAGTGAAGGAGGAAACTAGGCGTTTCTTTTCTTCTTTGTATGCTGAGACGGACTCTATGCGGCCTTGTTTATCGGGAATTCAGTTCAAGTCCATTACAGTCGACGAAGCAGCCTCCCTAGAGCTTCCTTTTTCTACTGCTGAGATTAAAGCCGCCGTGTGGGGGTGTGAGGGATCTAAAAGCCCAGGACCGGACGATTATAATCTGAATTTCATAAAGAGATGCTGGAGCTTTTTGGAAGATGATTTCTCTAAGCTGTTCAGGGATTTTTACAACAATGGTAGGCTTTCTAAGGCGATTATTTCATCTTTCATTATGCTTATTCCAAAAGGTGATATCCAATTGGGGCTGGGAGATTACAGACCTATATGTCTCGTGGGTTGCATCTACAAGGTGATATCAAAGCTGCTTGCATCCAGGTTAAAGAGAGTGTTAGACTCCGTTGTGTCGAATAATCAGAGTGCTTTCGTCCCTGGTAGACTTTTGCTCGATGGAGTGTTGGTTGCAAATGAGGCTATAGACCATGCGAAGAAGACTAAGCAAAAGTGTCTTCTTTTCAAAGTAGACTTCGAGAAGGCCTATGATTCGGTAAGCTGGAATTATCTCAGAAGTGTTATGATTAGAATGGGGTTCGGGTCTCGTTGGATGAGGTGGATGGAGGCTATTGCGTTTTCCAGTTGGATGTCTGTGCTTGTTAACGGAAGCGCGACCAAAGATTTCAAGGTTGAAAGAGGTCTCCGCCAAGGAGACCCCTTGTCTCCTTTTTTATTCGTTTTGGCAGCGGAAGGGATTACGGGCCTCGTTAATAAAGCGATAGAAGCAGAAGAGTACCATGGTTTTAAAGTGGGAAGGGAGTGCGCTATCGATCTTCTGCAGTTCGCTGACGACACCTTAATGGTGGGAACTGCGACATGGAAGCAAGTGTGGGCTTTTAAGGCAATCCTTAGAGTGTTTGAAGTGGCATCTGGGCTGAGGGTTAACTACAACAAATGCAGGTTGATAGGGATCAACGTTGATCAGCGTTTTATGGAGGCAGATTAGTGTTTTCAACAAGGCTCTCTTGCTTAAATGGAGCTGGAGGATTTTTAAAAGTGAGAACACGCTATGGTTGAAGGTGCTCGAGGCTAAATACGGTTCGGTTGAGAGAACTCTGCATGATGGAGTTGTAGGGAGATACCGTCGAGACTCGTCGACATGGTGGAAAAATATAGTTAATCTGGATGTTGGAAGTTCGGAACCGGTGTTAATAGGTAATCTTTCTTATCAATTGGGAAACGGAAATTCTATTCTCTTCTGGGAGTCACTTTGGCACGGTGATAATTGTTTGAAGGATGTTTTTCCTGTGTTGTATGGTGTTAGTTCGATGAAGGGGAAGTCAGTGAATGAATTTGGAGGGTGGACCGAAGAACATTGGGCTTGGGGTGACTGTGGAATCAATGTGGAGACGCTGCCTGTATCATTATTACAAGACTATCAGCAACTTCGTAATCACATCGTGAATGCTGTTCCGGTGGTGAATAAAAGGGACACTCTGTCTTGGCAGCATGACAGAGAAAACGGGTATAGTGTAAGGGTGGGCTACGATTGTCTGGCGGGCAGAAGAAATGAGGTGGGTTCTGATGATAATTATTCCAGAGCTTTTCGTTCCATGTGGTCCTCCGAGGTGCCGTTCAATATTAAGGGTTTTGTTTGGAAGTGTTTCTTAAACAGATTACCAACCAAAGAACAGCTTGTTTGTAGGGGAATTCCGTTATCCAATCCGGATATTTCTTGTGTTTTCTGTACAGGGCCGGAGGAAACGTTATCCCATTTTTTCTTTGGATGTCCGATTTCGAAGCAGGTTTGGAGCAACATTACGACGTGGATCGGTTTGGAAACGGTTATGGACGAAAATCCATGGAAAAACTTTCTTGTTTGGTGCGTTTTATTGAGGTCGAAGAGAGTCAAGAGAAGGAAGGAAGGGCTGATCTGGATGGCAGTGGTTAGGGGGCTTTGGATGCGGAGAAACGATATTGTTTTTAACAGGGGAACTTGTAATGTCAACGATATCACGTGGGAGATTAAATTGAAGATATGGAAATGGTCGTTTTTTGGCGAAATTGCTTACTCCAAGTGTAATTTCTACGAGTTTTGTAAAAATCCGCTTTTTTACTTTAAGTAGATTTCAGTTGGTTAGTAATTTCCTCGTCTTTCTTTGAGCGTTTTCGCTCTCTTTTTGTAAGCGGGTTCGAGTACCCCTAGTACTCGATATATTATATTCCTTGCTTATAAAAAAAAAAAAAAATTAATAAAATAAAGATTATTTATAAATTGAAAAATGAGACTTGCATTTGTTTTAAAATGAAAGTATTTGAAGACTATCCAAACTTCTATCTTTTCACTCTTTTTCTATAGGCTGCGCCGCTGGGTACATGCACTGTACTGACAGCAAATCTTCTTCGGTTGTCAAAATTGTCTCCCCGTCCAATTGTATATATATAATCTAGTCAACACTACAAATACACAGCCAAAGACAATCAATTTTCTTCATACAAACACACTTAATCTCCTTCCTCAAAGACCAACTTCAACAACATGCGACCACAACACAACCTCCTACTTACCTTAATAACCCTGTTACATTCATGGAACTACTTCCATCTCACACAAGCTGACCCTCAAACACGTTTAATCAACAAAGGTTGTAGCCAATACAACGCAACAAACTTGTCCAATTTCTACCAAAATCTAAACGCAACTCTCTCAGACTTGAAATCACAGGTCGCAAATGAAAGCAAGCATTTTGCAACGGCACAATCCGCCAAAGGAGCAAACCCTGTTTATGCTTTGTTTCAGTGTAGGAATTACCTCTCTAATTCTGATTGCGCCGCTTGCTTCACCGTCGCCGCCGCACAAATACGTAACTGCTCCGCTGGTTCCAACGGTGCTCGTGTTATTTACGATGGTTGCTTTCTTAGGTACACCTCCACCTAATCTTTCTTTAATTGTATTATTATATACTATAAGTATATTTTTTTACGATAAGGTTGGCATGTTGTTGAGTGATCATGTATTCACATCCACACACAAGTTTTGATAAATTGATATTGATTTGTTAATTATTACTAATATTTTTTGTCACGTTATTGATTAATTAATTAATATTTTTTTCAAAAAAAAAATCTTGGCCCATAGATATAAAAAAAACAGAGAACTAATTACAAGAGATTGAAGGGAACTTAAATGTGACAAGTTTTTTTTTTGTTTATATATACACTTTTTAAGTTAAGAACAGCATCATAGATCTCCTGAGTTATTTTTCCTCCTTGTAAAAAAAAAAAAGAAAAAAAAAAGAAGATCTCCTGAATTAAAGAAATCATTAACTAATTTAAAATTCTAAGGGAATGTATCTCTTTGGTTGAATTCTTAATTATATTAACAATAATTCAACATATAGTGATTCATTAATTATTAGTAGATGTTTACATTTTATGTATTTATACATGATTATGATGATAGTTTAATTTTAATTTAGTTATAAGATATCACTATCACTATTCATGAAAACAAAAAAATACTATAAAACAAACCACTGCCGGCCTATCGGTTTTTTAGAAGTCAAAGTCGTCCCATCATTATTAAATGCTATCTTAACTAACTGCTACTAGTTGACTACCTATCATGATTTTATTTTGATAATTTGAGACGTGCAACGTTAATGCTAAGTGTCACTAGTCAGCTATCTGCCACCACATAAAATAATGTGTCATAATGGAAATCAGAAAAGAAAAGAAAAAAAAATTCCAAATTGATTTATTTAGAATAATATAATTTCCTTTTTTGTTTTAAAATACATAACTTAAAATTATAAATTTGTATAATTAAAAGAGAGACTAGAATATATTTATTAAAATGCTTTTAAGTTTGTGTAATACAAAATAAATAATATTCAATTGAGTGATTAGATATTAATTATTAAATAGTATAATTAAAAAATTAATATAATAGTAGCGAGTGATGACATTGACTTACTAATTCAAATTTGTTTATTGAAAAAAATTCTTTTTTTTTTTTTATTATGTGAATTATATTGTAATTATGAAGCAAGTTAATTACTTTAGGAAATTAAGTATATCTTTTTAAACTTTTACAAAAATAGAAAATATATATTATTTTGTTATCTAATAAGGTTAAAATATGTTTTTTTAGTAATAAATATAATTATATAAATAAAAATAAAGAACCCTCCAAAAAGAGAGGAAAAGAACAAGAATTCACATGAAAAATGAGAACGGTCTTGCTCCCAGTCTCAAAGAGCGAGGGCTAGTTATGGAAAATGAAAGTGAATCCACTTCTAAAAAAGACAAATGACAGAGGTCATCCATTGATTAACCATTAGTTTTTCCCAGTAAAAAATTGTTTTGTTATGCATATTCTAGATAGTCTAGACCATTTGCATTGTCAAATCGTAACTAAGCGTACTGACTTTGTTTTCCTCTATCGGACCTGTAAAACACCTCGTTAATCTGAAATACTAATTGTGAGATAGACAACAATCTTCCACCCATTTAAGAATCCTATACCACCTTTAACGAATCATGTCGCACTCAACAAACACGTGGTCCATAGACTTAACATGCCTCTGACAAACAATATAATCCGAGTACCTACTTTGATAATGCCACGCCTACTCAGATTGAGCAAAGTGGCCAACCTATCCTACAAAATAAGTCAAGAGAAGATAATTATTTTGGAAGGCGTCCAACTCTTCCAATAACTAGCTAACCCATGGATTTCTTAGCCATATCTATGTTATTCTTTCATCACTAAGGAAAAGAGAGCATACTTTAAATGAACCTAGAAGCTACCTTTGGAGTCTAGAGTCCAAACCAAGGCGTCCTCCTTATCTTGCTTCACCAACCCCTTAATGGAACTAAGTAGAGTGTCCAACTAAAGTTCCTCACGATCACGCAAACTACGTCTCCACCTAAAATCCAAAAGCTAATAATCATTCTCTCAACAATCCATCTTGCCCACCTCAAGCGAATTATGCTCAGAAATGAGAAACAACATCTCAAAAGACACACAAATACGATTAGCCCCAAGTCACTCATCATCCTTGAACCAGATATTCACACCATTCCTAACTTGCTTACATATAGATGAAGCAAACCATTCTACACGCTCCCCAAGCTTGGAGCCAATAAAAGAAATGTCCCTTCACCAGGGAGACACCCTCCTAAGATTCCCTATCCTACCCCTTTGAGGAGAACTAACAACCGAGGCCTTATAACTTCAAAGACAATATTATCTCATAAGGTATTTTCCCTCTAAGAGACGGTAACCTCCCTTGATAAGGATTTCCAAATTAATCCACATTAAATCTTTAACTCATAACCCTTATAACTTATTTGGTTGACACACATGCTCCCACTTAAATCAAGAAATCTCACAAACTTTGTTGGATCCTCCCCAAAGAAAACATTATAAACCAACAAACTTTTTCCAAATAGACACTGACATCTTTATAAAGGACATGAAGAAAATTGGAATATCATTTAGAACCAAATTCAAGAGGACAACTCTACCCCAAAGCTCACAAACATATTCTTTCAAAAGGAGAGTCTCTTAGAGACCAGCTTAACCAATGGCTACCAATTGCCTCTTGCTTCGAACTAGAACTTGCCGAAAGCCCAAGATACTTAAAATGGACATGGCCAAATTTAAAATGCAAAAAAGACTTTTCTACCTCCATGAAAGACCCTCATACATTCACACCAAAAATACAAATGTTCGAGAAATTCACCTTAAGCCCCGACGTCAACTCAAAACTCCTAAGAATCACCTTGATAGTCCACAGATTATTCACAATTCCCCCTAAAGAACTGTGTCATCTGCATATTAGATATGAGAAACTTTTAACCTTGAGAACCGACTTTGAAACCATAAAATAGGCCTAAGGAAATCGCCCTTTTAATAAAGGTATTAAGACCATCCACCACAAAGAGAAATAAGAAGAGTGCTGATCCCCTTGCTTAAGCCCTCTTTGAATATTGGTCTCCTATATCAGGAAACCATTCACCAAAATAGATTAATTTTCAAAATAAACACAAACTCTAATTCAATCCCTCAACTTACCATTAAAACCAAATCTCCTCGGCATATACTCTAGAAACGACCAACTAACAAAATCATTGACATTTTCAAAATCCACTTTAAAAATAAAACACGTCATCTTAGAAACCCTAGCTATATGAATCACCTCAATAAGAGCCACCACGTCATCCACTATCTATCTACCTTCAATAAAAGTGGACTGCTCTAGGGTGATTAACTTCGCTATCACCTTTGCCAATCTAGCATCAGCTCCGTCCAAACCTCATGCATTCTCTCTAACCAGCCATCCTGCACATTAAGAGCCAACAAGTTGTTCCTTCGGCTCATCTGTTTAACACACGAATGTAAATACTCAGTGTTAACCTCTCCTTCTCCGAGCTAGGCTATCCTCGAGTGTTGGTTGAGTAACGAATTGTAACATCTGAAAAGCTCCCTTAAAATTATGTGATTTTTGTTATAACCCCTGAATTAGTTTGTTTTACAAAACTTATAAAATAATACAGGAAAGTGTAATATACTTATATTATAAATGGTTAAATACGTTTTTAGTCCATATAAATATGCGACCCTGCATTTTTAGTCCCTATAAAATTTTCCTTCAATGAATGTTCCTTCTAAAATTTTTATGCATGTAATTTCAGTCCCTGCTGTCAAACTAATGTGTATTTTAGAATGATTATTTTGCAGACATGTTCATAATGTTTTAAAAAGTTCATGAAAAAATAAGAACTCAAAATTTAATTTCTAAGTTGAGATTTTCATTAATTTTATCATTATTTTTTGAAATTTGAAAAATTCATATTTAATTCTTCTCATTTTAAAAAAATTCTAAAATTTGGTAAATAAATATTTTACAGTATTCTAAACATATATAAAAAAATTATTCAAAAATTTAAAAATTAAAGGGTAATTAAACAGTTTTTAAAATTTTAGAAAATAACAAGGGCTGAAATTGCATGCATAAAATTTTTAGAAGAATCATTCATTGAATGGAAATTGAAAACGTATTTAACCGTATTATAAAACATTGAATGGAAATTGAAAACGTATTATAAAACATATAAAACATTGAATGGAAATTGAACTCTTAAACTCTTTTTGTGAGTTTAGATAATAAATAAAAAAAATATTTATATGTGAGAATTAGAAAAAATATATTATATGTTATTAATAAAAAATTATTATTGTAAAAAATAATAAATATTATCATTTTAATTTTAAAATAAATATTATAATAAATAGATTGAATGGAAAAAGGCTATGCTAAATTTTCCTCGTTTCAAATCATATTATTATACTACACTACTCTTAAAATTAAAAATATATCAACAATCAACACTACTTATTTTTGTTTATGCGGAGAGAAACCAAAGAGAAATTACACTTAAAAAATGTTAACAACTCTAAACATTTTAAATATATCGAATAATCAATGTATTTAGAATATATATAGATTGGATATGCATATATTATTCAATGTATTTAAAAAGTATGATGCTAGAAGCTTTGAAATGACATCAGGTACGAGAGCAATGGATTCTTCGACCAAACAACTCTACCTGGAAACAGTATGATTTGTGGAACTGAAACAGCAAATGGAGCAGCTGCTTTTACTGCAGCCGCACAACAACTTTTACTGGATCTACAAACAGCTACACCCAAAATTCCTGGTTTCTTTGCAGCTACAAAGACGCCAGTTTCTGGAACTGGAAATGCAATATATGCCATGGCACAATGTGCTGAATCAGTCACTCAAAGTGGTTGTTCAGATTGCTTAACAGTTGGATTCAACAACATACAGAGCTGTTTTCCTAATGCAGATGGTAGAGCATTTGATGCTGGTTGTTTTATGAGATACTCAGAAACATCTTTCTTTGCTGATAACCAGACCATTGATATTACACCTTACCTAAAACAAGGTAAAGTTAAAATACTTTCTTTATAGTCTCTAATAGTCGGGTCTCTGTAGCACTAACTCCTCTGAAAAAAGACATATCTGTATGTGTCTATGTCAGAGTCCAACACTTGTCATTATGTTCGATTTCTTTTATTATATTATTACCAATGTAGACGTGTCAGTGCCGATGACGTGTCCAATGTCTGTGTTTGTGTAGCTAATGACGAAAGCTAATGAGGTTAAGTGTGTTTTGGTATCTTAAGGTTCAAGTAAGAAGGGAGCCATTATTGGAGGTGTTGTTGGAGGTGTGGTAGCCCTTATTGTGATCACCCTTATTGCACTATTTGTTTGGCTTAGGCTCTACAACAAGAAACCCAAGAGACATCATAGAGGTGAGTTATTTTGGAAAATCTTTAAATCCATGATCTTGATTTCTTGCAAAAGAAGATGCAATATTCATGATTATGTTTTCCTTAACAGGTGACATATTAGGAGCAACTGAGTTGAAAGGTCCACTTACTTACCGATATAACGATTTGAAGTCTGCAACGAAAAATTTTAACGAGGAAAATAAACTAGGAGAAGGAGGTTTTGGAGATGTATACAAGGTATATACTTAGTTATTTTTCAACATTTTTTTGTTTATTTTCTATTACATGTTCACAAACATGTATGGTTTGTAAATCTCGGACAGGGAACTCTGAAAAATGGTAAAGTAGTTGCTGTCAAGAAATTGATTTTAGGCCATTCCGGGAAGATGGATGAACAATTTGAAAGTGAAGTGAAGCTTATAAGTAATGTTCATCATAGGAATTTAGTTCGACTTCTTGGATGTTGCAGTAAAGGCCAAGAGAGAATCCTTGTTTATGAATACATGGCAAACAACAGCCTTGACAGATTCTTATTCGGTAAAAACTCATGTCAATCTTCCTATTGTTTCAACTCACATCTCGCTACATAGATATTTGCGGAGAAATTTTAGGAATAAACGGTGAAATATGATTGGATGCAGGTGAAAAGAAAGGTTCCCTTAATTGGATTCAAAGATATGATATAATTTTAGGCACAGCAAGAGGTTTGGCCTATCTGCATGAAGATTTCCATGTTTGCATCATACATAGAGATATAAAGACTAACAACATCCTCTTGGATGATGATCTTCAACCTAAAATTGCTGATTTCGGATTGGCAAGGCTTTTACCGGAAGATCAATCTCATCTTAGCACAAGATTTGCAGGAACATTGTAAGTCCGAAACTGTTAACTTCTATATAAAGATGTAGCTGTAATAAATGACACACATTTTAATGCTAGATTTATGAAGCACGCACCCGGAAACTAGACACGACACTGACACCAAATTAAATGTAATCACTAGTATCAATGTCAGTGTCCGATAGACACGCCTCTTTTCAAAGGTGTCGGTTCTACAGGACGTTACTTTCATATTCTATGTATAAATACTATTTATTAACTATGGTTTAAAAATTGTGAACATGTCAGAGGATACACTGCACCAGAATACGCCATCCACGGTCAGTTATCAGTGAAGGCTGATACCTACAGTTTTGGCGTTGTAGTCCTAGAAATCATAAGTGGCCAAAAGAGTAGTGAGTTAAGGGATGATGCTGATGGTGAATTCCTTCTTCAAAAGGTAAGAAATTTCACAAAATTCCGGTTAGAATCTTAGCGACTATTTGCTTATAATCAAGTCTCGTTTTCCTTTTCGCAGGCTTGGAAACTATATGAGGAAGAAAGACACTTGGAGTTAGTTGACAAGACACTGAACCCTAGTGACTATGATGCACAAGAGGTGAAGAAAGTTATAGAGATTGCATTACTTTGCACTCAAGCAACAGCCGCTACAAGACCAACTATGTCTGAAGTACTAGTTCTACTCAAAAGCAAGAACTTTGTGGAGCATATGAAACCAACCATGCCTGTCTTTGTTAACACTAACTTAAGACCTCGGACAGATACCTCTACCTCAACTGCTTCTTCAAAATCTAATGCAACTGTTTCCACATCTATATTATCAGCTAGATGAAAATGTTAAATTGGAGCATGGATGTTCAGTTAAGGGATTTGAGGTTTGAAGTTGAAGTGGAGCCAAACATGTCAATTTATACAAGTTTCATTATTAGTCTTTAAAAACTGTCGGTACATTCCGTACCGCCTAATCGTGTGTGGATATGGTCTAGATTATTTAATCTAAACTTACAACTTACATGTTTTATACAAGTTTAAATTCTATGATCTGAATGTGCAAAAGCCCTGCATTTGTGTTTGGATTATATAATCATAATCTACATTTTCCAAATAAAATATATAGTTAACTTATTTTTTACGGTTTATTTTACTCACATAACAATGTATACCATAACATCACAAAGCAAAAAATTATTATAACTAAAAATACTAAAAGAAAACAAACTTAATAGGACACATTATCTATAATACATAATAGATAATATCATGTAGAAATACATAATATCAAATGATTCTAAACGAAATATACAATCTAAAATACATCCTACTATATAGCACACGATCTTCTCCTCTCTCTCTTATGACAAGTCTCTTATGACAAGGGGTAAAATAACATCTTGCACTATTTTCTATTAAATGAATTTAGAGACGGTAATTCTACTCATATATTTAAAAATAATATTAATAATAATTTAGATATGACAATTCTATTCATATATCTAAAAATAATATTAACAAATAGGTAGAAATTCACATATACTTCCTTCGGCCTGAATTATAAATAAATATTCTCTTTTTAAGTTTATTGAGTAATGAATGTATCTGGTCTACATAAAAGAATTTATTAGTTCTTTTCGTTTGTTGATGTTATTCGTTATTTCGGTCTTGACAGTTTAAGTTCTGATGCATACGTGGCCATAAACCATGACATGCAGGCGTCTTTTGTAGAGAGGTGACACTTAGACGTAATTTTTCCACCTACCAATAGTCGAGATGACTACCACCTTGGATGACGTCTCATGCCTCTTGCATGCATTTTCCCATCAAGGGGAGATTACTGGGCCACAAGAGGATCAGTCGAGAGGAAGACGTCGACTTGATGGTGTCGCACGCTCGCGAAAAAAGGACAGAGTCGCCACCAATATATTTATCCCATAAGGGAAAGGAATATCAAAAAACCTAGCAAATGAAGGAACAGGGTCTTGCGACCAGAGAATCTAGGTACGAGAGACGGTTACGCAAGGGGAAGGTATTAGCACCCCTCGCGCCCATCGTACTCGATGGTATCCACCTATGTTTGTTTCTATCTAAAGGGTGTGTATCTATGTCTATGTCTAAATGCAAATGAATGCAAAATGTAGGGAAAAGAAAGAATTGTACTCGCACGAGCCCTACCCCGCTGCCTACGTATCCTTTTCAGGAATCAGAGTTACCGTAGCTCGGCTCATGATTTTCTGTTTGTTTTTGTGTTTTTTAGTTGGGCGGAGTCAACGTTTGCGCTCTCGCATAAGGGATCGACCTACGATGCGTACGAGCGGAAATAACATTGCCCTTAAGAAAAAGAGATGAGAAAGAGATTTTGAGTGTTTCGAGGAAATCCCTTAAGCAAGGGAAACTCGAGTTACTCTTTGGTTGGTGTTTTTTTAGATTGGGAACTTACGCTCGAATGGTTTCCTTAAGCAAGGGAGATCCAAGCACTCGAATGATTCCCTTAAGCAAGGGAGATTCAAGCTTCCATTCCCTATTTAATGATTTTCACTTTTTTATTAATATTTTTTAAGTGTTCTCTTTGTATTTTTTAAAGGGATTTTATTTGAGTATTTATTAAGTGTTTTATGTTGTAAAAGAAAAAGAAATGAAGAGTGGGAGACTAGCCTAATTTCTAAGCCTAGAGTCATTGTTGTTTACAAGTCTAAATCCTAATGTTAACATGGTAATGGAATCCTAAAAGAAGCATTAAAATGGTATTAACAAAATATGCCTAAAATGTGGCCAAAAGCTAGCAACAAAATCACACAACAATTATACCAAAAACATGGAAATGATACAAAAGAATAGAAGAAGCAATTCAAGTACTAATACAAAATTAACCTAAAAAATATTACTATTTTTGTGAGTTTTTTTTAATGGGGGAAATTTCTAAAAGACTAAGAATTAAACTCTCAAAAACTACCTAAAAATCTAACACAATTTTAATGATTTTTTATCGTTTTATCACTAAGATAAAAAATAAAAGAAAACTATGTTAAAAACCTAAAAATCTAATAAGAGAAAAATATGTGCTCAGGGGGGTTTAAAGTTGAATATGCTGGTGCGTGAAATAGTAGTCTGGCGCTGGGCCCATGGAGATATGGCCCACCAGATTCGTTTTTGTTACAACTCGCCAGCCAAACAAAAAAAGCGTATGGGCCAAAAAGGGGGTGTGCTGGCAATTCGTGTGGCCCACAGATGAATGATCCATATGATTTCAGATTTTATTATCAGATTTATTTAACAAAAAGAAAATTTAAAACCAGGGTTATCATTGTGACCGTTCGGTTTCTCAAAGACTCTTTCTCATTCTCACACAAACATCTCTCGCCGGAAAATCACCGCGACCACACCGGGGATCGCTTACGACGGCGGCGCGACTCAGAAACTCAATTCAACAACACCAATCACCTCTCCTTCTCACCCTGAACCCTAATCCAGCCTTAATTTTTCTTGATTCAAATCCCATTTCCCTAAATCTGATCAAATTGGAAACCCTAAGCTTAACTAAAAGCTCGATTGAACGTTAATGGAGGTGAATCAAAGGGCGGGACTATGGGGTTATCGTTCAGCACACATCAACAAACACGACTGCATCAAAAAATAGAGTTGAAGAGAATTTCATGCTTACCGGATGTGCCGAAGGAGATCGGAGATCGAGAATATCAGAGATGAGGTAACAATGCTTCCGATTTCTTCCTTTCTTGCTTCGTTCTTTCTGCTTGAGTGATTCTACTTCTTCTCCTTTCCTCTTCGACTTTCTGCGTTCTTCTGTGTGTGTGAGAGCTGAGGGATGTTGAGAGAGGTTTAGCTCCGTTGTTAGAGTTTCAGAGGTTGAAACTCTAACAACAATGGTGATCCTGAGCTTTTGTGTGGGGTGAGGGAGATGAAGTGCACAGTGAACTGAGGGAGAAGGTGAATGTGATGAATGATAGGCGGTGATGGTTATGGTGCGTGTGTGGTGAATATTCAGAGATGGGAGAATGGGAGTCTAGAAGTGTGAAGATGGAGAATGAGTGTGTTGTGGTTATGGTGTGAAGATGAGCGTGTAGAAGAAAATGGTGCGAGATGATTCTGTTATATAGAGATTGAGAGGGAGTGAAATCAGTTAGAGATGAGAGTTTCTGAGCCTTAGGATCAGTGAGATAGTTAGAGATTAAGGGTGAGGATTGAGTTGGTTTTTAGGTAGTTATGAGTTGGGGAGAGTTGGTTATGAATCTGTTAGGTTGTTAGGATTGTTGCTTCTGTTAAAAAACAGTTAGGGAAATTAGTTAGGTGATTAGGAGCTGCTGACTTGATTCAGAGTGTTGACAGAGTCAGCAGGGTAGTTATAGATTGAGGAAGTTAGTCATAACAGAATGAAATTAGTTATAGTTTCTGTTAAAGGTGTTGGAAGTTAGTTATGGTAGTTATGTGTTAGAAAATTAGTTGGTTAGTTTGTTATGAATTGAAGGGTGGATTAGAGGTTAGTAATGAAGGACTTGTAGCTGAATCAGTTATGTGTGTGTAGTTGAAAATTAGGAATGTGAGGTACATGGAAGTTGGATATTAGCAGGTTTCCTTTTGTTTATTTAAATAGGTTATGTAGTTTGCTGAATGGTTTAGAGCTGATTGTACTCTTTATGCTTGAAATGAACATGTGCAGGGGTTGTATGTGTGGCTGTAAATGTTAGGAATTATATGTTAGAATTGGTTTTCTGTATGCTGAATTTTATGGTTGATTGGAAGTGATTTGAAAGTGAGTTTTGTTGTATGCACAGTTTGGCTGGGATATACATGTATGTAGGTAGGTTTGTTTGAATTGCTGGACTTGCAACAGGTTATGGTTTGTTCTGAATCTTTTTTGGTCTTGTGCAGCTGCAGGGAGTTTTATTAGATCTGGAAAATGGGCTTAAGGCTTATGATTGGGAAGTCATGAAGAAGATAGGAACATGAGGATTGAACAACGGTTGACGCCTAAAGAACAATTGAACATTAGGATAGATTTTCTTGTATTCTTTGTAACTTATCTTTGTGTATTTTTTCTTGACATAGTGATGGACGGACTTGGATGTATAATGGAAAGTGCGTTTTGTATGGGATTTGAATGTATGTGAATGGTATTTTGTAATATAACTTGGCCCCCTCTGAATGTAGTTTGACCATCCTCTCCAATTAATGACATCTATTTGAATTCCCAATCCTTTTCCAATATTGCAATACATGTATCATACAACATCAAAGGGATGACAACTCAAGGTAGTTTATTATGGCCTTTGGCCAAAAAGTCAACCACGTGTGGTTGACTTCGACTAAAAGTCCACAATTTTTCATATAATCTCCATATGTCTCTTTTCATCAATGTATCAATAACCACATTCGTGGTTGAGATAGAAATCTTCAAGGCCTAAGTCAAGGGACTCAATTGTATGACAATATCTCCTTTCCAAGCAAGCACATTAAGAACCTCGATCCGTTTATTTTTCGACCTTTAAAATCAAATTAAACGCTTGTCATAGAAGAAATCTACCCGAGCGAGTCAAAGTCTTGAATTACTGTATGACCATTGTAACAAAAGACTCGATGAGATGCACACGAGCTCAAAACCCTAATTAAAGAGTCTTGATTCAAATGACTAGGGAAATAAACCCTAATCCATGACAAATGATCCCATGCTTTGTATATGCTTATTTGATGAATGAACGCAGGATGCGTTATATGACCTAATGGGAGGTATGTACATGATATTATGAAATGCATAAGTCTAAGCCAGATAACATTAAAAGGGGTAGGACAAATTTGGGGTATGACAGCTGCCCCTATTTAATCGTCTTAAACTTGAAGGTGAGATTGGCGCTAGCCTTTCGAACATTCGAGGTAGAAGAAGATTAAATATCCAAGACCTGAAATTTGTCCTGAAATGATGGTGATGCAAGTGTTATCTTTATTTTTCATTTTGATATCTGCTAGGGAAAGAAATTTTTTGTTTTGTTTTGTTTTTGTGGTGGAAAAGTTTGTGGAGAATGATGGTTGAATGGTGATAGCTTGTAACGTAGCCAAGGTGCCAATACAAGGTTCTCAAAAGAAATGATTGTTGTAAAAGTGATTGGAAGAGAAATAGGTTTGACAGAAAGGTAAGGTAACATAGACGAATGTTTGAAGAGAGATACAGACGAGTATCGAAAGAAAATACAAACGAGTACCAGAGGAATGACACAGACGAGTATCGAAAGGAAATACATACGAGTACCAAAGGAATGACACATACGAGCATCAAAAGAAGATACAGACGAGTACCAAAGGAATGACACATACGAGCATCAAAAGAAGATACAGACGAGTACCAAAGGAATGACACATACGAGCATCGGAAGAAGATACAAACGAGTACCAAAAGAATGACACATACGAGCATAGGAAGAAGATACAGACGAGTACCAAAAGAATGACACATACGAGCATCGGAAGAAGATACAGACGAGTACCAAAAGAATGACACCTACGAGCATCGAAAGAAGATACAGACGAGTACCAAAGGAATGACACATACGAGTGTTTGACTCAATACAGACGAGTATCGAAGGAATGACACAGACGAGTGTTTGAGAAGCTTGGTAGATGGACTTACTAGGGATTGGGATTTAGTCTTGAAATGATTTGCCAGGACGGAAGGCAAAGGATACACAACACGGGGGTTGGATCTAAAAGTTTGCCCGTACGAGGGAAAGGGACCACGGATACTAGTGACGACTAGACTCGGCCCAAAAGAGTAGTACATACTGAAGAATCACGGGATATCGATGCTTGCGAAGCATAAGAACTACATTAATCCCTCAGGCCAAAAGGCGGGGTATAATCCTGTAATAGTGGAAATCGTTCGAATTGCCACACACCAAGTATGGTTATCCAAACGATTGAAAAATGAGATGGGTTGAATGCTCACCCTCATTCGCACTCTAATTTTCATGCAACATACGGGAAATAACCATGACAAGACTAGAGACGGCTAGACTCGACAAGAAGATGATAGTAACCACTGGGGATTACGGGAATATCGATGCTTACGAAGCATAAGAACTACATTAATCCCTCAGGCAAAAAGGCGGGGTGTAACTCTTCAGAGCGGAAATCGTTCGAATTTCCACACACCAAGTATGGTTATTCAAACGATTGAAAAATGAGATGGGTTGAATGCCCACCCTCATTCACGCTCTAATCTGCACACAGCACATGAGAAATAACCTCGGAGACAACGATTCTGACGAAGAAAGACATTATGTCCGATCCATACTGGAGAGAAAAAACGAGACTTCTTCTGGGGATTGAGGACACCAAGTATCGGCACCGCGGCTGGAGGAGATTTGTAATGTAGTAGCAGATATCAATCGGAGTTTGTAAGGACAAAATTTTTTTATGTGGGGGAGTATCGTTGTCTTGATTGAGTGCTGGTTTGTATTATTTGGCTTATGCCCTGTATGCATGTTTGAATTTTTCTATGGCATAATGATCCGCTTTGACGGATATGCTACGCTTTTGAGGATGCAATGTTATATGCAGTGAACACTATATGCAGGATGCCAAATAAAGGCATTAGTGAGGTAAACACCAGGGAGATTACCCTTGGCGTTAAGGACCATGTAGAGGTGCCAAAAGCTATTGGACTTTGACTTGTAAGATGCACCTTCTGGTTGTTGCCTTCCAGAACGTAGAATGACTTCAGACTTCTCACCATGTGCTACTGCTTGGAAGATTTTCGACTTGAGGAGATTCCCTCGATTTACCATGTTGGGGATGAGAGATCCAAATACGGGCACCAGGTTGGAGAAATGGAACAACTCCCAGGAGAAATAAACTCCTATGCATGAGGAATGGAACAAACTCTCAGGAAAAATAAACTCCTGTGCTTGGGGAGAGAATAAGTTTCTAGGAGAAATAAACTCCTATGATCGTAGAGAGACAATAAAACTCAGAAGATTGTGCCCCAAGCTTCGTGACCTACGAAGGAATTTTCTCCAAAGGATCCTTGGAGAGATTTGTCGAATCTCGACGTAACTGCCCCAGATTGGTTGAACTCAAGAGATTCCTCGACTTGATTGCCCCAGATTGATCAAAGCTTGAAGAGATTTATCGACATGATTGCCCCATATATGCTGAATTTGAGAGGTCAAACCTCGATTCAATTGCCCCTGATTAGGTACATATTACTAGAATCCTCAAGGCTTTCTTTGTTTTGAAGTCAAACCAACATGGAAACAACTTTACCACGCTCAACGGGGTCTTCAGGCAACCTTCCCCTTGATAATCAGTCTTATGAAATGATTGGATTTTCACTCCACGGAGTTCTTAAGCCTTGCTACTGTGACATGATCAGGCTCTTTACCGATTCTCATCCTTGAAAATTTCTTTGATGTTAAGCGCATATTTTGTATGCAAAAGAATGTTAATTCTAAGAATGATAGTTCTAATGCAAAGCCTATGTTAGTCTTGAAGTATTAAAACTTTTTATGAAATGATGTTGCGACCTCTTGTGACTGAATCACTAGCTGACACAACCTCGATTTTTGTATATGGAAAACAAAGCAAACGTACGATACCAACATGGATATGAGTTTCACTTCATTGGGAATCAGTTAAACGCTATCTCATAGGAGTGCGCTTTCAAAATAACCCTACTTCAATTAGAACTTTTAAGGGCTGTAACTTGGTCGGGTTCACGGTTTTCAGGAAACAAATGATTCTTATGCTCAAAATTATTTGGTACCCACCCCCTTCGTGATGTTCTCCATTCCTAGGTTCAATTAACTCGACATGAGTGTTCAGTCCTCACAAGGATTTTGGAATGGTTGAGGAAGCTTCTGGACATGGCGGTCGCTCACCTTTGGTTCTTCTGATTCATTATCACACGACTTGTTCTCGCTTGGCAACTCCATCATCTTTTTTCTCATGCTTCTTTTGCCATTTTTTTCTTATTATTTTTTGCCATATATATTTTTTTTCGAACAAGCCGTGTGACCTCGCATTGTCTTTGATTCGTTGGAGGTGATTGCAATTGCCTTACTTCTTTGATTTAGTGAAATATTACCATTGTGGTGTCGTCATCTTTTGACCTCTTGATGGAATAAGGATAATCATTGCAGTTTTGACATTCCTCAACCTTTTGAAGGATAACCATTGTTGTATCCTTAGATGCATACCCTTTTGGTGAGTTTTGAACATTCGATCAAGTTAAATGAACACTACCCTGCCTCAAGGTCAAAATAAGGGTTTTAATGATTTAGAAAAGAACTCCTACTTCAAGGCTCAAAGGGGTTGACGAGGGTCTATCTCCCTTATATCTCCGGTGTTTGGGGATTTGAAATAATGCCTGTACATCCTCAGTAGGGTTTTATTCAAAAACACACGATTAGAGATTTTGCATTTTTATTTTTCATCATTCTCCCTCAGCTCTTTGCCTAAGCAAGCGATTAGTAAAGTTGGTATCGTAATGCCAAAAACATTTTATGAGTGAAAACGAATGGATTACTTCAAGACAAACATGAACAATGTATTTTTATTTTCATTCAACGATTAACAAGCTTTTACATGCTATCAATGCTCAAACACACAAAGGAAAAATTACAAATGAAAATGTGATAAAGAACTAAATGAATGTCATTGTTGAGGAGACTTGACTCCGTCTGGACTTATTGCTCTTGAATACTTCTTGCAGTTTTGAGACCTCATAGGGACTTCAATTTATGCATGAACCTCTTGGAGTGAACGACACACAATCCTTAGTTGAATGGATTTGTGCTCTAGCACGGTAGTCACTTAGCATTATCATGTGTTCCTTCCAAACACTTCAGATTACTTCAAAAGAAAACTCCAACAAAGTCATCCAAGAGTTGTAATTTTTTTGCTTTACTTTAGGGATTCGAGCAATGCGAGTGATGCAATGCTCAAGATAAGAGTACGTCTTGCTTATCCCTCAATCAGGAGCCCCAAGCATAGATGTTAGAGAAGTATTCGCCATCAAACATGGAGGAACTTTGCATGGTCATCAAACTTAGAAAAACTATCTGTTGTAAGGAAAGACCAAAACACCAACTGAAACACCAACCTCCACGGATACAACTGAGCACAAGAACCTTGAGAATGAGAGATGCTTCTACAGAACATCTTGATTACTCCTTGGAAAAAGATTCTGACAAAGTTGATCGAGAATTTGTGGTGCTTTCATTATTATCATACCAACAAGTTCAATTATGGGAGTAACTTTCAACAAAACAAGGAATATTGCAAATGAGACTATAGGAACGAAATGATGCTTGCCATTGTTGAGGAGGCTTGACTCCATCTGGGCTTATTGTTCTTTGGTGATACTTTATGGAATACAGACATTCACTTGTGCATGAACTCTTCGTTTTATGTGCAGGCCATTTGAAGTGAATGATATCGCTTTGGAGTCAATGAGGTCCTGGACTTTGTGCTTTAGAATATTACAATCCTCAGTTGCATGTCCAGATGCTCCAGAATGGTACTCACACTTGGTGTTTAAGTCATATCCCTGAGGAATTGGTGTTGGAGGGGGCTTAGGTTCCCTTAGTTGGACCAAAAAATCCTTGAGTAAGTGAGAGAGCAGTTGACTATAGGTCATAGGAATCGGGTCAATTCTTCTTGGTGGTCTCTTTGGCCTTTGTGGACCCTGTTGCTGGTGATGATTCAAATATCCAATCTGTTCAGGTGTCTTCCTTTTTTGATTCGGCTGTGAAACAATCAAAGACTGATATCGTAGAAGATCCGGAATCCAAGACGGTGCATTGTGCTTCTGATTTGAGGTAGATCCGACATGGAAGTATGAATTAACTTTTTCTTCCACCACAGTTGGAACCCTATTGCCTTGAACACTCATGCCCTCGGAGGTGATCAAAATCACTTTTGAGTCAATGAGATCTTGAATGTGATGCTTTAGCGCCCTACAATTCTCAACATCATGGCCAGGTGCCCCAGAATGGAACTCGCATCGAGCGTTGGTATTAAAATTGGGGGGAAGCTCCTTAGGCGTGGTCAAATTGCGTAGCTCAATCAACTGAAGTTCCAATAAACGAGGGAGTAACTGAGCATAAGGTATCGGAATCGGATCGAGAACCCTCTCCGGCATCTTAGGCCTTTTCCCACACATTTGGCCCCCTTGATTCATTCTAGGGACATGAACAGGTTGACGTGGAGGTAACGGTACTTGAAGTTGAGGGGGAGCTCCCTGAGGCATCCTATGAGTGGAAAGAGATCCTATTGAAGAGAAGGAGTCAACAATTTCTGTTGTAGCAGCAGGGACAACATTACCTTCTTTTCTTAGTACGGTCTTCAGAACTTCCATGACCAGACTCATTTGAGTCTTCAACTGACTGTTTTCCTCTTTTAGCGCATCCTGATTATGGATTAAGTCTTGCATCTCCAACATAAGATGGCCCATTTATTCCCTCATCTCATCCATTTCCTCACGGAGTTGTTCCATAGTTGATCTCGGAGCTCGTGGCGGTGAGAAGTCAAATCTGTTGTTGATCTTGAAATCTGAAAGAAAGGGTCCCATAAGTCTCTGAAAGAACCATGAAATGCATGATAGTATGAATGCATGTTTCATTTATGAGAGATCCTAAAAGTCTTTTCACACATTTCCATTTTCTTTTTATCTATTTTTTGAAATCAAGGCTTTATTTTGTACATAATATCCTTTCTTTTCTTTTCTTTTTTTTTATTTCCTTTTTATTTTTCTCCTTCTTTTTTTGGAAATAGACTTTAGGATCTTCCATGAATGGAGTGGATAAAGCAATGATGTTATGCAATGCAAAAGCATGGGATCAAGGTCCATATAATCTTAGTAACCACCGCACAATCCTCTAAATAACTGATGTGAAACCTCTGTACAGGCCAAATGTCACAGGATCAAAGGTTCAACGCCTTTTTTGAATACCAGAATATCAAGCACCATGAGAACAGACCAAATAAAGGTCCATCTCAAATATGAAGAAGCAATGGTATGTAGGAGCCAAGGTTTCCTGTCCCACCCTAATCTCACAGGTATGTAGTCTATACACGGACAAGTGGTCCCTAATGGTCACTAGGGTCTACAGTTCCCATGGGGTACAAAGTGTTTGAGGCAACAAGCGTGCCAGACACAGTGTTCCATGAAAGAACCTCGCCCAGTTGTGGTACCCCATGTCAAGCTCGATCATAGCAAGTGCTACGGGAGTCAACATGAGCATCCACGCTAATCCTAGGTGTCACTGGCCTGGGTAGTGGGCCTTTTACCTCACAAAAAACCCCCCACCTGCAAAACAAAACAGAAAAATATGTGGCCCCCACGGGGACCCATAATATAGTCCAGATGCATGCAGAAAGTAAACATGATATGCAAGCAGGAAATAAACATGATATGCAAGCATATATAAAGATGATGCAAACATATAAACAAACAAAGAAACACCCAATAAAAGAAATAAACAAAGGCTAGGATCGACTCGCTAAGTACGGACCCGCAATAGGTCTAACGTCCCCAGCAGAGTCGCCAGCTGTCGCACGCTCGCGAAAAAAGGACAGAGTCGCCACCAATATATTTATCCCATAAGGGAAAGGAATACCAGAAAACCTAGCAAAGGAAGGAACAGAGTCTTGCGACCAGAGAATCTAGGTACGGGAGTCGGTTACGCAAGGGGAAGGTATTAGCACCCCTCGCGCCCATCGTACTCGATGGTATCCACCTATGTTTGTTTCTATCTAAAGGGTGTGTATCTATGTCTATGTCTAAATGCGAATGAATGCAAAATGTAGGGAAAAGAAAGAATTTTACTCGCACGGGCCCTACCCCGCTGCCTACGTATCCTTTTCAGGAATCAGAGTTACCGTAGCTCGGCTCACGATTTTCTGTTTGTTTTTGTGTTTTTTAGTTGGGCGGAGTCAACGTTCGCGCTCTCGCATAAGGGATCGACCTACGATGCGTACGAGCGGAAATAACAATGCCCTTAAGAAAAAGAGATGAGAGAGAGATTTTGAGTGTTTCGAGGAAATCCCTTAAGCAAGGGAAACTCGAGTTACTCTTTGGTTGGTGTTTTTTTAGATTGGGAACTTACGCTCGAATGGTTCCCTTAAGCAAGGGAGATCCAAGCACTCGAATGATTCCCTTAAGCAAGGGAGATTCAAGCTTCCATTCCCTATTTAATGATTTTTCACTTTTTTATTAATATTTTTTAAGTGTTTTCTTTGTAATTTTTAAAGGGATTTTATTTGAGTATTTATTAAGTGTTTTATGTTGTAAAAGAAAAAGAAATGAAAAGTGGGAGACTAGCCTAATTTCTAAGCCTAGAGTCATTGTTGTTTACAAGTCTAAATCCTAATGTTAACATGGTAATGGAATCCTAAAAGAAGCATTAAAATGGTATTAACAAAATATGCCTAAAATGTGGCCAAAAGCTAGCAACAAAATCACACAACAATTATACCAAAAACATGGAAATGATACAAAAGAATAGAAGAAGCAATTCAAGTACTAATACAAAATTAACCTAAAAATATTACTATTTTTATGAGTTTTTTTTAATGGGGGAAATTTCTAAAAGACTAAGAATTAAACTCTCAAAAACTACCTAAAAATCTAACACAATTTTAATGGTTTTTTATCGTTTTATCACTAAGAGAAAAAAATAAAAGAAAACTATGTTAAAAACCTAAAAATCTAATAAGAGAAAAATATGTGCTCAGGGGGGTTTAAAGTTGTATATGCTGGTGCGTGAAATAGTAGTCTGGCGCTGGGCCCATGGAGATATGGCCCACCAGATTCGTTTTTGTTACAACTCGCCAGCCAAACAAAAAAAGCGTATGGGCCAAAAAGGGGGTGTGCTGGCAATTCGTGTGGCCCACAGATGAATACTCCATATGATTTCAGATTTTATTAGATTTTATTATCAGATTTATTTAACAAAAAGAAAATTTAAAACCAGGGTTATCAATGTGACTGTTCGGTTTCTCAAAGACTCTTTCTCATTCTCACACAAACATCTCTCGCCGGAAAATCACCGTGACCACACCGGGGATCGCTTACGACGGCGGCGCGACTCAGAAACTCAATTCAACAACACCAATCACCTCTCCTTCTCACCCTGAACCCTAATCCAGCCTTAATTTTTCTTAATTTAAATCCCATTTCCCTAAATCTGAGCAAATTGGAAACCCTAAGCTTAACTAAAAGCTCGATTGAACGTTAATGGAGGTGAATCAAAGGGCGGGACTATGGGGTTATCGTTCAGCACACATCAACAAACACGACTGCATCAAAAAATAGAGTTGAAGAGAATTTCATGCTTACCGGATGTGCCGAAGGAGATCGGAGATCGAGAATATCAGAGATGAGGTAACAATGCTTCCGATTTCTTCCTTTCTTGCTTCGTTCTTTCTGCTTGAGTGATTCTACTTCTTCTCCTTTCCTCTTCGACTTTCTGCGTTCTTCTGTGTGTGTGAGAGCTGAGGGATGTTGAGAGAGGTTTAGCTCCGTTGTTAGAGTTTCAGAGGTTGAAACTCTAACAACAATGGTGATCCTGAGCTTTTGTGTGGGGTGACGGAGATGAAGTGCAGAGTGAACTGAGGGAGAAGGTGAATGTGATGAATGATAGGCGGTGATGGTTATGGTGCGTGTGTGTGGTGAATATTCAGAGATGGGAGAATGGGAGTCTATAAGTGTGAAGATGGAGAATGAGTGTGTTGTGGTTATGGTGTGAAGTTGAGCGTGTAGAAGAAAATGGTGTGAGATGATTCTGTTATATAGAGATTGAGAGGGAGTGAAATCAGTTAGAGATGAGAGTTTCTGAGCCTTAGGATTAGTGAGACAGATAGAGATTAAGGGTGAGGATTGAGTTGGTTTTTAGGTAGTTATGAGTTGGGGAGAGTTGGTTATGAATCTGTTAGGTTGTTAGGATTGTTGCTTCTGTTAAAAAACAGTTAGGGAAATTAGTTAGGTGATTAGGAGCTGCTGACTTGATTCAGAGTGTTGACAGAGTCAGCAGGGTAGTTATAGATTGAGGAAGTTAGTCATAACAGAATGAAATTAGTTATAGTTTCTGTTAAAGGTGTTGGAAGTTAGTTATGGTAGTTATGTGTTAGAAAATTAGTTGGTTAGTTTGTTATGAATTGAAGGGTGGATTAGAGGTTAGTAATGAAGGACTTGTAGCTGAATCAGTTATGTGTGTGTAGTTGAAAATTAGGAACGTGAGGTACATGGAAGTTGGATATTAGCAGGTTTCCTTTTGTTTATTTAAATAGGTTATGTAGTTTGCTGAATGGATTAGAGCTGATTGTACTCTTTATGCTTGAAATGAACATGTGCTGGGGTTGTATGTGTGGCTGTAAATGTTAGGAATTATATGTTAGAATTGGTTTTCTGTATGCTGAATTTTATGGTTGATTGGAAGTGATTTGAAAGTGAGTTTTGTTGTATGCACAGTTTGGCTGGGATATACATGTATGTAGGTAGGTCTGTTTGAATTGCTGGACTTGCAACAGGTTATGGTTTGTTCTGAATCTTTTTTGGTCTTGTGCAGCTGCAGGGAGTTTTATTAGATCTGGAAAATGGGCTTAAGGCTTATGATTGGGAAGTCATGAATAAGATAGGAACATGAGGATTGAACAACGGTTGACGCCTAAAGAACAATTGAACATTAGGATAGATTTTCTTGTATTCTTTGTAACTTATCTTTGTGTATTTTTTCTTGACATAGTGATGGACGGACTTGGATGTATAATGGAAAGTGCGTTTTGTATGGGAGTTGAATGTATGTGAATGGTATTTTGTAATATAACTTGGCCCCCTCTGAATGTAATTTGACCATCCTCTCCAATTAATGACATCTATTTGAATTCCCAATCCTTTTCCAATCTTGCAATACATGAATCATACAACATCAAAGAGATGACAACTCAAGGTAGTTTATTATGGCCTTTGGCCAAAAAGTCAACCACGTGTGGTTGACTTCGACTAAAAGTCCACAATTTTTCATATAATCTCCATATGTCTCTTTTCATCAATGTATCAATAACCACATTCGTGCTTGAGATAGAAATCTTCAAGGCCTAAGTCAAGGGACTCAATTGTATGACAATATCTCCTTTCCAAGCAAGCACATTAAGAACCTCGATCCGTTTATTCTTCGACCTTTAAAATCAAATTAAACGCTTGTCATAGAAGAAATCTACCCGAGCGAGTCAAAGTCTTGAATTACTGTATGACCATTGTAACAAAAGACTCGATGAGATGCACACGAGCTCAAAACCCTAATTAAAGAGTCTTGATTTAAATGACTAGGGAAATAAACCCTAATCCATGACAAATGATCCCATGCTTTGTATATGCTTATTTGATGAATGAACGCAGGATGCATTATATGACCTAATGGTAGGTATGTACATGATATTGTGAAATGCATAAGCCTAAGCCAGATAACATTAAAAGGGGTAGGAAAAAATTGGGGTATGACAGATGGTCACCCAATTGAGGGCTGACATAGTTGAGGCCGCACAAGAGGCACATGACAATAGATGTGTTCATGCTAGGTTTAGTTTTTGGAAAAGCTTTATAAGAAAACATTTGCAGTGGGCCTAGGATGCCGTAGGTGATGACATGACGGTTGAGTGCCACTAACATAGCGTATTAAGGTGTTACCTCTTGTTCTTGGTTGACATATTCCTGTTTGTGGACAAAAGTGTAACTTGTGTCGATGTGGTCTACCATAAGTACTTTATTGATCTGACGATTCACGGGTATAAATGGGGGCCGCCTGTTTGGTCTACCTGTACTCTAAACTGGGCGAGAGTTGTCTTTGAAAGATAAAGTAGATGACATGGAGATGCACGCTGCTTACGATAATTTCTCCAAATTAGTCTTCTACATGAAAACAAAAGAGTTGGTCCAATGTAGCCAAAACTGATAGCATGTTATCATAAAAAAAGATTAATTCTTAGACAATTTTTATGTTACCTTTTCAAGCTCATCCATTAAAACACGACACATTCCAAGTCGTCTATACTGAAATCTGGTACTGATTAGAGGAACTTCAGCTATCTTGTCTCCAAATAACCTATAAAATGATATGAAAATTAAGTTAATGAAATGTAAAACCTACTACTTGATTTGATTCTTAGTAGTAACAGATCCTATACTCATGTTATAGACTTTTAGTAACCATACTGATTAGTTCTTCACTCCTCTCAAGAAGTGCAATATAGAAACCCTAGAATTTGTAACGAATGTAACAGTGAAATAGAAAAAGATGAAAATGATGAGATATTTATTGAGGATTAAATCTAAGTTTTTAGTGTGAATAAACTCAGAGTACAACTACAAGATCTATCAGATTTGGAAAGAGAAAAATCAGAGAATTTCAGAGGCCATACATCATATCACATGCCTAATCATTAGCACTACTAGTCTATTTATTATCCTCCTGTAACAACCTTCCCGCTGTATTTCTTTTCTCTCTTACCACGTCCCATTTCCATGTTTTCAGCAAGTTGGTTATTCACAATGTTTTTCGCACGTGATTCCTATTTCTCTCCTCCCATTTTTGCATGTGCCTTTGCATTCATTACATTACCTTCCCCTTTAAAATCAACCTTGTCCTCAAGGTTGAAGGTAGGATATCTAGCCTTGATGTCCTCGATGCCTTCCCACGTGGCCTCTTCTTGTAGGCCATTCTCCCATTGCACCAAAATCTGGCTTACCTTGGTTGTCCCCTTGATGATTGTACGTGTTGGAAGGACTTGGAAAGGTTGCATAACTGGCCCCATTTCAGTAACTGGATGAATTCTTGCAGTAGAAGGTAGTTCCAGCTTGTAAGCAACTGATCCAATTTTAGCTATGATCTTGAACAGTCTGTGTAAATGTTTTTGATTGGCTGCATTTTGTGGTAAAACATATTTCTGTGTTTAGATGTTTTGACTAATGTCATGACATGCATTTATAGTTTTCTGTAGGAGACGTGTTTTTAGCTAATACAGTTTTTAGTGATGTCAAGATGCATGTTGTGACATCATTACCTGAACATCATGTGATGTTCTGTTTCCTACTTTATCTCAGGCTATATTTTAGAAAACTAACTATTATGTGCAAATTGTATATCAGTAAGAGACTGAGCCATGGCATGATTTTTAGCACCCTGATTTGTGAAAATTAGGTTAACTTGGTTAAACCTAATTTATGTTCTTTAGGCCCAAGGCCCAGGATCTGCATATAAGAAGACTGTTAGTCCTACTTTCAGAAGCAGAGAATTGAAGTGAAGAATACTATTTGTTGTGATTTGTGAGTTAGGTTTATTTGTTCTTAGTGTTTCTTGTGAGCCAAACAATTGTCTCTTTGATAATTATATTGGAGTAGTGTGTATTGATTTGTTACTTGTTGTGTCACTCAAAGCTTTTAAGCAAGAGTGTTATGTTCCTTGATTGAAGCTTTTAAGAAAAATCAAGATTTGTTTAAAGTGTGTCTTCACTTTATTCTTGTTTAATTTGTTTTGTTATCACTGATGTGATTAAGGGGAGTGAGTAGGAACTCAGGTCTTAGTATTATATTGAAATTGCATTGGGTAGGTTTTAAGTGAGGGGTGTAAAATGTTGGTTTAATCCTGAATTGATACCTCTTATAGTGGATTTTCTCCCTGGCTTGGTAGCCCCCAGAGTAGGTGTAGTTACACACCGAACTGGATAAACAATTATCTGTGTTCCTTATTACTGTTATTGCTTACTTACTGCTAAGATTAATAATTTGTACTGAAGTGAATGTCATAACATCCGATACGACATCAATTATCTGTTACTATAATTTCAGTCTGAAATTCATTGCTAATTTCTGGTTTCTCCTTAGCACTGTTGAATGTTGTCGGTGTGGTTGCAGCTTAACCAATACTGAGTCACCCAAATTCAAATTTAAGTCTCGTTTCTTCCTGTCAGCTTGAGTCTTCACGACTTGTTGTGCTCAAGTCAGATTAGCTTTTAGCTTAGACAACAAATTATCTCTAGCAATCAATTGCTCCTTCAGGTCAATAGGATCAAACTGGTTGTAAGGTTGTCTGATCAGTGTGGCAGGTTCTCTTCCATATAGGGCTTTAAATGGTGACATATGCAAGCTCGTGTGAAATGATGCGTTATACCAGAATTCTGTCCACGGTAATGCCTTCAGCCAACCTTTTGGGATTCTCACAAGTGAAACACCTCAGGTACATTTCTAGGCATTTGTTCACGATCTCCAATTGGCCATCCGTCTGCGGATGGTATGTTGAGGACATAGCTAGTGTAGTTCCTTGTAGTATGAATAATTTTTGCCAAAAGGAGCTAGTAAAGACTTTATCTAGATCTGATACAATAGATAACGGTATACCATGTAGTTTCACTATGTTGCTCGTGAAGGCTCCGGCAATTGATTTTCTAGTATAGTCAGCCTTCTTTGGGAGGAAATGAGCATACTTGGTGAGTCTGTCCACCACCATGATGACAGAAAATGCATTCACAATAGGCAGGCCTGTTATGAAGTCCATGGCTACATCTTCCCAAACCTGGTGCGGTATCGGTAATGGTTGTAGCAATCCCGAGAGTACCGTGTTGCTGACTTTTGCTTGTTGAAAGACCGCACAGTTATTGATAACTTTTTGACATTATCCTGAACCTTTGGCCAATAAAATTGGGTTTTCAGTCTTGTCGTAGTTCTGGCGATCCCTGCGTGACCCCAATAGGAGAACTATGGTACTCTTGCAAAATTATTTGTATTAGGTCCTCTTCTACTGGAATGACCAACCTGCCTTACCTATATAATAGACCAGCTCTCACTGCATAGTCCTGAGAATCCTCTGAGTTATGATAGCCTGTCATCATCTGCTGAAGTTGATGACTAGTACATAATTTTTGTCTAAGTTCTTCCAAAAACGAAGAATGTGCCTCACACCACGACAACATGAACATTTTGGATAACACATCGGCTGCTTGATTGTCCTTACCAGGTTTATATTCAATCATGAAATTGTACCCCCAAAATTTGTGTAACCATGCCTGATGTTCAGGGGTATGTAGTGATTGATCCAGTAGGCTTCTCAGACTTCGTTGATTAGTTCGAATAATGAGCTTTTTCATAATTAGTGACCGAACTTGCCAAGGGCCTCTGTGATTGCCAATAATTTTATGATGTATATGCTGACTGTTTCTGCATTCGAGGTGCTAATTTTTTTAGAAATAAGCGATAGGGTGTCCATTCTGACCTAACACTGCCCCACTCTAATGCGCAATGCCCGATGCATCTGTCTCCAATATGAATGGTTGTGAGAAATTTGGCAATGCCAACACCGGTGCTCTAGTCATGTTGTTTTAGTAAATAAGTCAGTGGTGCAGATATTTTTGCATAGCCTTTGATGAATCGTCTATAGTAGCTTGTGAGGCAAAGAAACCCTCTCAACTGCTCGATGTTGACTGGACTCGGCTATTCCACAACTGCTTGGACTTTAGTGGTTTCCATTGAAACCCCTTTGCTCGATACCTTGTGCCCCAAGTAATCCACTTCAAATGCCCCGAAAGAACATTTGGACAACTTTGCATATAATTCATGTTGTTGTAAGGTGAGGAGGACGAATTCTAAGTGATTGAGGTGCTCACACCATTAAGTGCTATAGATTAATATGTCATAAAAAAAACTCAAATAATTTTCTCAGAGAAGGTTGGAAAATTTTGTTCATCAATGCTTGAAAAGTTGCAGGGGCATTGGTCAAACCGAAGGGCATAACCAACCATTCGTAGTGGCTGTGATGCGTTCTAAAAGTAGTTTTAACTCTGTCCTCTAGTTTGACCATGATTTGGTGGTATCCCGACCTCAAATCCAATTTGGAAAAATATTAGGCTCCATGCAATTCATCCAGTGGGCATAGGGAATATGTCATTGACTGTAATTATATTAAGGGCCCTATAATCAGTAGAAAACCTCCAACTGCCATCTTTCTTCTTGACCAATAATATTGGGGAAGAGAATGGAATGGAATGTTACTTGGTTGTATGATGCCCTGCTCCAGCATTTCCTGTACCATCTTTTCAATTTGTTCCTTCTGTGTATGTGGATATCTATAAGGCCTCACTTTCACTAGCCCAGTACCTGGCTGTAATGGAATGGCATGGTCTTTCTCTCTCTGAGGTGGTAATGTGAAAGGAACCTTGAAAACCGTGGCATATGTGTGTAGTAACATGGCTACGTCAGGGTCAACATCTGCTAGTAATTTGCTTAGCGTGTCCTCTGGAACCTCCTTTGGAAGTATTTGAATAGCAAAACATTCTTCTATTGCATCAGTATTGTGCAATCTTGTGAACAAGCATAACAAACAAAGTTAAAAACAACAAGGAAATGCAACTGGAAGTTGCACAGTTAAGTCTCAATGTAAAATCAAGTATTAACATGACAAAACACAATCCGAACATGCATCGGAACATAGACTTATAAATCCGGGCAGCGGTGACATCAACATGCAAATGGCACACAAAAACAAACCGGAAACATGCTACGATCATTAAGAATGCAGAGCAATGCAATAGGAGTATTCAAGAGTAAAATTCATAAAGATAAGCACACAAATAAAAAGTTGTATAGACAACAATCAACATGCAAATCATCATTTAAACGCATCCACGATGTCAAAACAATCAACATCGAAATTTAAAACCAAGTTTTGCATCATTTTCTAAAACGGGGCAGCAAGGGTGTAATTTGGAGATTGTGACAAGCATCACATATAAAATCGAGATAACAACGTAAACCATCACTCATAAGCATCAAGCAAGCATACTCCACAAGGAAATTCAAGCAAAAAGCGATAAAATGCTTAAAAAGTGTGCAAAATGTCACTTAAAAGTAATTTTCCAAAATAAGCTTAAAGCACATTTAATCACCAAATTCACATGAATGAATGTCACAAATGTTATGGAACAAGTATCTAAGCACAAACAATCAACAAGAATTGATTTCCAACTTAAATCTAAAAAGTGAGTTTTCAAAAATTTAACACATAAACTCTTATTTTCACAAGCCAACATCAAATTGATTTCCAAGTATCTCAACAATGCACATGAGCATAACAATCAACAATTAAGCTCCAACAATTTAATACCACAAAACAATCACAAGCTTATGGTCAACAATCCAAAATCAGTTATCAAGTTAAACTTCATGTTACTTTCTCAAGAATTACTCAACAATCAAAGGATCTCAACAATTAATCTCACAAGATTTCAAAAAAAGTAATGTCAAAACTCAACAATTAATAATCACAAACAAGCTCCAAGTATGTTTTCAAAAATTAATTCACATAAAGCTCAACAAATGCTTCCAAGATATCAAAAATTCAACAAGCAAATTCAACACATATCTTCAATATTTGTGTTCTTTAAAATCTCAAGAATTCAACAAAGTGATAGCAACATTGAATAATCAACAAAAGACAACATCATAATGCATAACATGATAATTGAATCAAGTAGCAACATCAAAACAACTTGTGAACAATTCTTGATTAACAAACATTATCACAATTCAACACAATCAACAATAATCCTCACAATTTAAATCAATTCACAATTAGCATAAACTCAAAGAATCATGACATAATGGATATCAAACTATCCAATTCCACACTCAATGTTCAACATCATCAACAATTCAATTTACATAAACTAAGCAATCAATCAGTTCCTCACCTAAACATAGTAACAAGTTCAAGATAATTCACAAAATACTCAAATCATACTTGCAAGATTGACTAAAACAGAACCAGAAATGGAAACACACTCACCGGAATCGAAGAACTTGCCGGAAGTAGCACATAATTGATTGGAGCACGCCAGGAGAGGCAGCACCGCGTGCGTCGCCGGATCGGGAGCGGTCCGATCGGAGCCGGTCAGTCGAAGGTCGAGGCACGGCGAGGGAGGAGATCGGATGCTTTCGTGATTTTCTGGAATTTGTGTTCTTGATGATTTGTTTGAAGTTGTTGAAGAATTTTGGAGAAAATTGAATTTGATTCTAGAGAGGGGAGAGAGAGAGAGAGAGAGAGAGAGAGAGAGAGAGAGAGAGAGAGAGAGAGAGAGTGAGGGAGGGAGAGAGAGAGAGAGAGAGAGAGAGAGAGAGAGAGAGAATTGTGAGAAGTTTGTGAAGAGAGTGAAAAGTGAGAGAAAAATGAGCCAAAATGAATATATAGTGGACCCAAAATTCAAAATTCAAAATCCCTCCAAAACGTCGTCTAAGCTCCGATTTCAAGGAAACGTGTTTCTGTGTGAAATTCGGTCTCGGGCTTCAAAGAAAAATCGAAGATGAGTAAATTTGTGAACTTTAGCCGCGAGAAAAGACTCGATCGGATAAATGGCGCAAAAGTTATGTGCGTTGGAATGACGAGAAACTTGTGGTCATCTGAGGCAGAAATTGGAAAACGTATAATTTTCATGCGCACCTTCCAAAGAGCGCAATGAACTCGATCTTCTGATTATTGTTCGAACTCGGGATCAAAAGAGAACTCGTAATGACAAATTTTGTAAAATAATGGCGCGAGAACCGTCTCGATACGATAAAAATCGAAGAAGTTATGAATTTTTTAATTTCCGTGTATGACAAAGATGTATGACGAAGTTGAATTATGTCGGGTATGTGGCTATGGTGATGTCACTATGAGAATGATACGACGATGTGAATAATATTTCTTGTACGTGGTTGATGATTAACATATATAGTTTTGGAAATGAGGTTCTGTAGATGATCGGTATTTAAGAATGTCGTTAAGGATGATGAGACGTTGAATATCCAAGTATGAGTGTCTTATGATTGTTTCTACTTTGTAAGTTGATGTCCCAAGATATTATTGGAATAGTAAGCAAGTTAGTAACGGTTATGTTGAAGAAGTACCGGAATGATCGAAATATGTGTAATCGATTTGAGATGTGTTAATTGGTTGTTATGTTAGAAGGTTGGATGTGGAAGTGAAGTTGAAGATGGTGGTATCATATAAATTTTCAAGGACGAAAATATTCTAAGTGGGGGAGAGTTGTAACACCCGTATTTCGATTATTTATTGAATTTGGATTATTTTAATATTTATTTAGTTTTGGCATAATTTGGTCGATTTAGTCGGTATTATTTCGGGATAGCAGATCGAGAGTTAATCGAGAATTTTAATATTTTTCAGTATTAGAAATATTATTGGAATAATATTAGACCAGAAAAACATGAGATATTGAGTAAATAAGAGAGTTCATTAAACAAATAGATGGGATGAGTGTTATGTTGTACGTGTAATTTGGTTTTGGCCCAAATTGGAATAATTGAGAAGTGAGGTATACACCTAGGTTTTTAGAAAACCAGAAGCATAACACAAGGGTTTTTGGGAGGTTTTAAAGAATACGTGGAATTGCAGAAGAGAAGAGGAAAAAGAGATACGAGAGATATGCCGTGAAGAGGAAACCGGAAGAATTATGTGAAGCCAGAAGCTTGGATTCGACCAGAAATTATAGAGCGGGCTCCGAATACAAGGTAAGGGTGGGGTTCTTATTCTATAAACGGGGATATGATGAACCATATGTGGGATTGGGTTATAATTTTATTGTTGTGTTTGGTATTATTTGGTGTTCGTTATTTTTGTGATTTTCTGGAAAATTATATATGCACAGTTATTGTGTGTGGAGTATTGATTAATGGTGTTGGTTTGTGATTTGGTGAATATATTGATTAACTATGTTGGTTGATAATGGGTAAATGAATCTGTCCTAGGAAAAATGTGATTGTTTAATTGAATAGAAATTATAATCGATGATGTTTTGGTGATTGGAAAATAATCTGTGTTGTTAGTGATGTTGTGATGATAATTTTCTAAGATTGAAAACTGAAGCAGTAATGGAAAATTGGCTCTATGGATAAGAAGAAGAAAATGTTAAGGGACGGAGATAGTGAAATAGGGGCTTCAACACCATTTGGATAGTGAAATAGGGGCTTCAACACTAATTCAAGATAAGGGAGAAGGTGAAAAAAATTACATTGTTGAAGAAGGTAGGAAAAAAGAAATCAATTGTTTGGACCAAACCAATTCATTAATTCATTACCAGTCCACTAAACTCTCTTAATAAAAATCCAATACAATCCATCCATGAACATATTTCTAATATGGATATCCATCCATCCAAAAAATAAATAAAAAATTCTTAATTTTTTATAAATTTCATAAAAAAATTAAATATTTTAAAATATTTTTGAAATTTCATAAAATATTTAAATATTCTAAAAAAATTTTTTTTCGTTCTTCCGAAAAAACTAGAATTTTTCGTTTTCCAAAAAAAGTCAATTTTTTCTACAGAACGATAGCTCCATCACACTTGGGGTACTACTACTTATGTTACGGTTGGATGAAACTATGTGAAGAAAAGTCCATAAAGATTGGGGATTTTATTTTGTTCAAAAAATGCGATGAGGAATCCACTTTTGTATTCGACGGAAGGAAAATGAAAAAGCACTCCAATTTTCAAAAACCAAACGGTTTTTCGAAAAAGAAGGTTGCTGAGGCGGTTACTCGTGCGCTCAATAACAAAAAGTTTCATATCGTTTACTTCCCAAATTGGATTGACTTTCTTGTTGCCTCTTCCTATCTTGATCAATGCAATGTAAGAATTACTAACAATGCTGATTTGAGGATGAAACGGAGGACTACCATGCTCCAAGGAAGGTTGTTAAAGAAACCCAATGAAGCAGATCATTTAAAGTGGCACGCATTGAAGGTATTTCAAAACTTTATTATAGTTGATGAATGCTTGTGTCTTTGTTTATTGTTAGTGCAATTTGATAACAGTTTGTGGAAATCAAGGGATAACAAGTTGATTGATTCATAATTGTTTTTAATTGATGCTAAAATTTTATTAGTGTTGTTGATTGTTGAGTTATGCACACGTTGAATTTAGTGTTGTTGTTGTGTCATTGTTCAACTGGAGCCTCCAAAAACTCTCTTTGGTCATTGTTCAACTACTTCTCATTTCTCATAGCACTGATATTAATCCCTTCAAGATGGTTCTCACTAGTTCCCATCAGCCCCCTATAGAACCTAATCACTTCTTTTTCAATTTCCTCTTGAGTTTCAGCTCTTGATCCATCCTCCTTTACAATACTGTGCATATTGTTTTGTTTGTATTTGGCTTTAAGGGATGCATAGAAGTATGCATTGTTGCCATCCCCTAGTCTCAACCAATTGATATTTGATTTTTGCTTCAAAATATGTTCCTCTATCTCATTCAACCTAATGACTTCCTCTGTGCACTTCTGAATTTTCCCCATAAGCTGAGCATTCATTCTGTGACTTGTCAGCTCCAATTGAAGTTTGTTCAGTTCACTTCTAACTTCAACTAGCTTTAACTTGACACCAATACTCTCCCTGCCCATCATTTTCACCATAGTCTACAATCTTCTCAGTTTGCCCCAAAGCTTAACCATTGGAGTCCCTGTGATGTTTTTGTTCCAACTGGTTGCCACTACCTCCTTGAATCCCTCCAAATCAGTCACACTGTTAAGGAATTTAAAGTTTCTCTTGCCTTGGTTGGTATGAACCCTGTTGATGGATGTATAGAAATGGCAGGGGTCATGACTTTCAAATGTAAATATTGGTTGTTTTGCAGCCAATCAACATTACCAATGCCTCTATCAATTCTGGTGTAAATGGGCTAAGTGGTTTGTTCGTTACTCCATGTATCGTAGTCACCAGCGCTATCCAGTTCAAATAGCTCTACATGATCCACCATATTAGGGGTGTCAATTGAATCCATTAAGTTAAAATCCATCCACCAAAAAAATCCATCCAATCCATCCATCACATAAAAAATAAGTTAATGGATGAGTTAAACCCATCCAACAACTTTTAATAATTAAATGGATTATTTTTATTTTATACTTTAAATCCATTAAATTATTTTTTTAAAATAATAAAAATAGTTTATTCAAAATAATAAAATTTAACACTACAAAAAACTGAGTTTCTTCAAAAAAAATGAAATATCGAGTTTTTTTAGAAAAACAAAAAATTGAGGTTTTAAAAAAAAAAATGAAAAATTCAGTTTTTTTCGGTTAAACAAAAACCGAGTTTTTTTCGGAAAAACGAAAAATTTGAGTTTTTTTGGGTAAAACTAAAAACCAAAAAATCGAGTTTTTTCGGAAAAACAAAATATCGAGTTTTTTCCAGAAAAACGAAAAAAGTCTATTTTTTTGGGAAAAACGAAAAATCTAGTTTTTTTTGAAAAAACAGAAAATCGATGTTTTTCGAAATATGTTAATGGATGGATTGAATTTTTATTAAGAGACTTTAGTGGATTGGTTTGGTCTATCCATATCCATCCAATTCATCCATTTTGCCACCCTACACCATATCCTTGTACTCAGTCACATGTACTCTTGTGCCACTCACTCTGTCTTTTTCCTGTAAGATATTGTTAAAGTCCCTAATTAACAGCCACGACCCAGTTTGGTGTTGGTGTATCCTCCCTCCTTTCCATTTGTGTTTCATTTGGTCCAGCTGGTTTATTCCATATATGGCTGTGAGCCAAAAGAGGAACTTACCATTTGCCTCATAAAGACTGCTAATAGTTTCCTGTTGCTCTTGTTTTTTCTCGGGTGGAGGTTTAGGTTGCCACTGTTTCACAGAGAATAGTTACTATTTTTATGATGTGATTGTGTGTTGATATATTTTTTTCTTCTCAAAATATGAAGTTTGTTTTGTAAAAAAGTTGGTTGACCTATCAATGACTCAATGTTGTAAACTATATTTTTCCAAAGGATCAAATTTGTATTAACTTTCTTGTTGTTTTTTTTTTGTCTAGGTGAGATGGGATGGTGATGGAACTCCTGTTAATGTGAATGCTTGATACATAGTGCCCTTCTAAAGGGGTAGAATTTGTGGATACAGAATATCAGTACATTTGTTTGGCAATGCTTCTTGTGTATAAGATCACACTTTGTACTTGTATATGCTGCTTCTTACTGTATGACTTTTGATGTGAACTGTGATACACAATTTCTTTTACAGGGGTGAGACCTAGGTATAGAGAATAGTAGTATACTTGAAATACAATATTTTTACATCACAATGGGTATATATTTTAACTAAAAGAGATGTTTTGATTGACCAAATAATGTGTACAATTACTAATAAGGACATCATTGTGTATAGGTATTTTCTAAACTGGCGTTCTCTTTTATGTGTATTGTAATATTTATACTTTGATGTGTTTAATGGTCTATAATTATGTGGTTCATCCAAAAAGTAGTCATTAAAATGGAGTTGATATTGAAAAAGATGAAGTAGTCTTAACATCGGAAGAAATATTGGGTACTAAGATTTGCTTGCTTGTTCAGTTCATGTGACAACCGTAAAGGAATTCAGTTTAGACTTTAGAGAGTTCCTTGAATTTATAATTGATCTACGATGATACTTGATTTCTACATAGTTCCATGCACCAACATGTGCTCTTTTATTTTTAATTTTTTAATATTTTATTTTTCATTTGATTATATGGTTTCATGGAAATCGGCAAGAACATTTGTTGGTGATGCCAAAAACGATACAAAGAGTAATGTAGGTGAAGGGTGGGGAAGCGTTGGGACTAGGGGTGAGTAGGACCCCACCCAACCTGAAGACCCGTCCTATCCCAATGGTTTCGGGTTAATATTTTTCTCGTCTCATGCAAAAAATGAAAAAAAAGGACTGTCTAAAGATAAACCCGGTATTGGGTTGACAGTCGGGTTACCCAACCCGTCCTAATATTATTAATGCACATGTGGTACTATTTAATTTATTGGTAGATTGTTCCAAATTATCAATATACTTTTTCACTTCCCACTTCATAACTTAATATATGCACTCATTAAGTACTAACTACACATCTTCCCACTTCTCTTACACACTTTCCCATTTCCCACTTCCAACTTTTAGACTTCTATTTTCACGTCATATTATTCCTATTTATTTCCACCAACATTTCATCGTTCTTCTCTATAACTCTAAAATGTCTTTTGTTTTCTCATGACTACATCATCATGTTTTGTTTTCTCATGACTCCGTCATCATCTTTCGACTACTTTTTTTATTTTTGTTTGGATTTTATTTAATAGTTTCCTTTTGGCATCAAGTAAGTGTATCTTCCTTTATATCTATTTTATATTAATTTTATAATTAAATGTATGTTATAGACTATAATCAATGTATTGTTCCATGAGTAAAGCTACAAATTGGTATGGCTTTCTAGTTAAATATATAATTTGTATGTTTTTTTCCGTTCATGGAAAAGTCAATGAGGCCTACGGTTCTTCAGCTTTATTTTTTTATAATTTGTGTTTGTAAGTTTAATTTATTTTCCCATTTGAATGTTTAAGCTTAATTTATTTTTTCATTATTAGGATAGTGTTAAATAAATGGAAGATAAAGAGCCTACATCAATAACCATGGGAATTTCTAATCCAAGCCCTCCTATAAACATAAATCGTGAACATTTGGATAGTAAAATAGGGGCTTCAACACTAGTTCAAGATAAAGGAGAAGGTGAAAAAAATTACATTGTTGAAGAAGGTAGGAAAAAAGAAATCAATTGTTTGGACCAAACCAATTCATTAATGCATTACCAGTCCACTAAACTCTATTAATAAAAATCCAATCCAATCCATCCATTAACATATTTCTAATATGGATATCCATCCATCCAAAAAATAAATAAAAAATTCTTAATTTTTTATAAATTTCCTAAAAAAAATTAAATATTTTTAAAATTTCATAAAATATTTAAATATTCTAAAAATTTTTTTTTTGTTCTTCCGAAAAAACTAGAATTTTTCGTTTTCCAAAAAATATCAATTTTTTCTACAGAACGATAGCTCCATCACACTTGGGGTGCTACTACTTATGTTACGGTTGGATGAAACTATGTGAAGAAAAGTCCATAAAGATTGGGGATTTGATTTTGTTCAAAAAATGCGATGAGGAATCCACTTTTGTATTCGACGGAAGGAAAATGAATAAGCACTCCAATTTTCAAAAACTAAACGGTTTTCGAAAAAGAAGGTTGTTGAGGCAGTTACTCGTGCGCTCAATAACAAAAGTTTCAAATCGTTTACTTCCCAAATTGGATTGACTTTCTTGTTGCCCCTTCCTATCTTGATCAATGCAATGTAAGAATTACTAACAATGCTGAATTGAGGATGAAACGGAGGACTACCATGCTCCAAGGAAGGTTGTTAGAGAAACCCAATGAAGCAGATCATTTAAAGCGGCACGCATTGAAGGTATTTCAAAACTTTTATTGTAGTTGATGAATGCTTGTGTCTTTGTTTATTGTTAGTGCAATTTGATAACAGTTTGTGGAAATCAAGGGATAACAAGTTGATTGATTCATAATTGTTTTTAATTGATGCTAAAATTTTATCAGTGTTGTTGATTGTTGAGTTATGAACATGTTTAATTTAGTGTTGTTGTTGTGTCATTGTTCAACTAGAGCCTCCAAAAACTCTCTTTGGTCATTGTTCAACTACTTCTCATTTCTCATAGCACTGATATTTATCCCTTCAAGATGGTTCTCACTAGTTCCCATCATCCCCCTATAGAACCTAATCACTTCTTTTTCAATTTCCTCTTGATTTTCAGCTCTTGATCCATCCTCCTTTACAATACTGTGCATATTGTTTTGTTTGTATTTGGCTTTGAGGGATGCATAGAAGTATGCATTGTTGCCATCCCCTAGTCTCAACCAATTGATCTTTGATTTTTGCTTCAAAATCTATTCCTCTATCCCATTCAACCTAATGACTTCCTCTGTGCACTTCTGAATTTCCCCCATAAGCTGAGCATTCATTCTGTGACTTGTCAGCTCCAATTGAAGTTTGCTCAGTTCACTTCTAACTTCAACTAGCTTTAACTTGACACCAATACTCTCCTTGCCCATCATTTTCACCATAGTCTACAATCTTCTCAGTTTGCCCCAAAGCTTAACCATTAGAGTCCCTGTGATGTTTTTGTTCCAACTGGTTGCCACTGCCTCCTTGAATCCCTCCAAATCAGTCACACTGTTAAGGAATTTAAAGCTGCTCTAGCCTTGGTTGGTATGAACCCTGTTGATGGATATATAGAAATGGCAGGGGTCATGACTTTCAAATGTAAATATTGGTTGTTTTGCAGCCAATCAACATTACCAATGCCTCTATCAATTCTGGTGTAAATGGGCTAAGTGGTTTGTTCGTTACTCCATGTATCGTAGTCACCAGCGCTATCCAGTTCAAATAGCTCTACATGATCCACCATATTAGGGGTGGCAATTGAATCCATTAAGTTAAAATCCATCCACCAAAAAAATCCATCCAATCCATCCATCACATAAAAAATAAGTTAATGGATGAGTTAAACCCATGCAACAACTTTTAATAATTAAATGGATTATTTTTATTTTATACTTTAAATCCATTAAATTATTTTTTTAAAATAATAAAAATAGTTTATTCAAAATAATAAAATTTAACACTACAAAAAACTGAGTTTCTTCAAAAAAAAAATGAAAAATTCAGTTTTTTCGGTTAAACAAAAACCGAGTTTTTTTCGGAAAAATGAAAAATTTGAGTTTTTTTGGGTAAAACTAAAAACCAAAAAATCGAGTTTTTTCGGAAAAACAAAATATCGAGTTTTTTCCAGAAAAACGAAAAAAGTTTATTTTTTTGGGAAAAACGAAAAATCTAGTTTTTTTGAAAAAACGGAAAATCGATGTTTTTCGAAATATGTTAATGGATGGATTGAATTTTTATTAAGAGACTTTAGTGGATGGGTTTGGTCCATACATATCCATCCAATTCATCCATTTTGCCACCCTACACCATATCCTTGTACTCAGTCACATGTACTCTTGTGCCACTCACTCTGTCTTTTTCCTGTAAGATATTGTTATAGTCCCTAATTAACAGCCACGACCTAGTTTGGTGTTGGTGTATCCTCCCTCCTTTCCATATGTATTTCCTTTGGTCCAGCTGGTTTATTCCATATATGGCTGTGAGCCAAAAGAGGAACTTACCATTTGCCTCATAAAGACTGCTATTAGTTTCCTGTTGCTCTTGTTTTTTCTCTGGTGGAGGTTTAGGTTGCCACTGTTTCACAGAGAATAGTTACTATTTTTATGATGTGAATGTGTGTTGATATATTTTTTTCTTCTCAAAATATGAAGTTTGTTTTGTAAAAAAGTTGGTTGACCTATCAATGACTCAATGTTGTAAACTATATTGTTCCAAAGGATCAAATTTGTTTTAACTTTCTTGCTGTTTTTTTTTTGTCTAGGTGAGATGGGATGGTGATGGAGCTCCTGTTAATGTGAATGCTTGAGACATAGTGCCCTTCTAAAGGGGTAGAATTTGTGGATACAGAATATCAGTACATTTGTTTGGCAATGCTTCTTGTGTATATGATCACACTTTGTACTTGTATATGTTGCTTCTTACTGTATGACTTTTGATGTGAACTGTGATACACAATTTCTTTTACAGGGGTGAGACCTAGGTATAGAGAATAGTAGTATACTTGAAATACAATATTTTTACATCACAATGGGTATATATTTTGACTAAAAGAGATGTTTTGATTGACCATATAATTTGTACAATTACTAATAAGGACATCATTGTGTATAGGTATTTTCCAAACTGACGTTCTCTTTTATGTGTATTGTAATATTTATACTTTGATGTATTTAATGGTCTATAATTATGTGGTTCATCCAAAAAGTAGTCATTAAAATGGAGTTGATATTGAAAAAGATGAAGTAGTCTTAACCTCGGAAGAAATATTGGGTACTAAGATTTGCTTGCTTGCTACAGTTCATGTGGCAACCGTAAAGGAATTCAGTTTAGACTTTAGAGAGTTCCTTGAATTTATAATTGATCTACGATTATACTTGATTTCTACATAGTTCCATGCACCAACATGTGCTCTTTTATTTTTAATTTTTTAATATTTTATTTTTCATTTGATTATATGGTTTCATGGAAATCGGCAAGATCATTTGTTGGTGATGCCAAAAACGATACAAAGAGTAATGTAGGTGAAGGGTGGGGAAGCGTTGGGACTAGGGGTGAGCAGGACCCAACCCAACCTGAAGACTCGTCCTATCCCAATGGTTTCGGGTTAATATTTTTCTCGTCTCATGCAAAAAATGAAAAAAATAAGGACTGTCTAAAGATAAACCCGGTATTGGGTTGACAGTCGGGTTACCCAACTCGTCCTAATATTATTAATGCACATGTGGTACTATTTAATTTATTGGTAGATTGTTCCAAATTATCAATATACTTTTTCACTTCCCACTTCATAATTTAATATATGCACTCAGTAAGTACTAACTACACATCTTCCCACTTCTCTTACATACTTTCCCATTTCCCACTTCCAACTTTTAGACTTCTCTTTTCACGTCATATTATTCCTATTTATTTCCACCAACATTTCATCGTTCTGCTCTATAACTCTAAAATGTCTTTTATTTTCTCATGACTACATCATCATGTTTTGTTTTCTCATGACTCCGTCATCATCTTTCGACTACTCTTTTATTTTTGTTTGGATTTTATTTAATAGTTTCCTTTTGGCATCAAGTAATTGTATCTTCCTTAATATCTATTTTATATTAATTTTAAATTAAATGTATGTTATAGACTATAATCAATGTATTGTTCCATGAGTAAAGCTACAAATTGGTATGCCTTTCCAGTTAAATATATAATTTGTATGTTTTTTTCCGTTCATGGAAAAATCAATGAGGCCTACGGTTCTTCAGCTTTATTTTTTTATAATTTGTGTTTGTAAGTTTAATTTATTTTCCCATTTGAATGTTTAAGCTTAATTTATTTTTTCATTATTAGGATAGTGTTAAATAAATGGAAGATAAAGAGCCTACATCAATAACCATGGGAATTTCTAATCCAAGCCCTCTCATGAACATAAATCGTGAACATTTGGATAGTAAAATAGGGGATTCAACACTAGCTCAAGATAAAGGAGAAGGTGAAAAAAATTACATTGTTGAAGAAGGTAGGAAAAAAGAAATCAATTGTTTGGACCAAACCAATTCATTAATGCATTACCAGTCCACTAAACTCTATTAGTAAAAATCCAATCCAATCCATCCATTAACATATTTCTAATATTGATATCCATCCATCCAAAAAAATAAATAAAAAATTCTTAATTTTTTATAAATTTCATAAAAAAAATTAAATATTTTAAAATATTTTTGAAATTTCATAAAATATTTAAATATTCTAAAAATAAATTTTCGTTCTTCCGAAAAAACTAGAATTTTTCGTTTTCCAAAAAAAGTCAATTTTTTCTATAGAACGATAGCTCCATCACACTTGGGGTGCTACTACTTATGTTACGGTTGGATGAAACTATGTGAAGAAAAGTCCATAAAGATTGGGGATTTGATTTTGTTCAAAAAATGCGATGAGGAATCCACTCTTGTATTCGACGGAAGGAAGATGAAGAAGCACTCCAATTTTCAAAAACCAAACGGTTTTCGAAAAAGAAGGTTGCTGAGGCGGTTACTCGTGCGCTCAATAACAAAAGTTTTAAATCGTTTACTTCCCAAATTGAATTGACTTTCTTGTTGCCCCTTCCTATCTTGATAAATGCAATGTAAGAATTACTAACAATGCTGAATTTGAGGATGAAACGGAGGACTACCATGCTCCAAGGAAGGTTGTTAGAGAAACCCAATGAAGCAGATCATTTAAAGTGGCACGCATTGAAGGTATTTCAAAACTTTTATTGTAGTTGATGAATGCTTGTGTCTTTGTTTATTGTTAGTGCAATTTGATAACAGTTTGTGGAAATCAAGGGATAACAAGTTGATTGATTCATAATTGTTTTTAATTGATGCTAAAATTTTATTAGTGTTGTTGATTGTTGAGTTATGAACATGTTTAATTTAGTGTTGTTGTTGTGTCATTGTTCAACTAGATCCTCCTAAAACTCTCTTTGGTCATTGTTCAACTACTTCTCATTTCTCATAGCACTGATATTAATCCCTTCAAGATGGTTCTCACTAGTTCCCATCAGCCCCCTATAGAACCTAATCACTTCTTTTTCAATTTCCTCTTGAGTTTCAGCTCTTGATCCATCCTCCTTTACAATACTCTGCATATTGTTTTGTTTGTATTTGGCTTTGAGGGATGCATAGAAGTATGCATTATTGCCATCCCCTAGTCTCAACCAATTGATCTTTGATTTGTGCTTCAAAATCTTTTCCTCTATCTCATTGAACCTAATGACTTCCTCTGTGCACTTCTGAATTTCCCCCATAAGCTGAGCATTCATTTTGTGATTTGTCAGCTCCAATTGAAGTTTGTTCAGTTCACTTCTAACTTCAACTAGCTTTAACTTGACACCAATACTCTCCCTGCCTATCATTTTCACCATAGTCTACAAACTTCTCAGTTTGCCCCAAAGCTTAACCATTGGAGTCCCTGTGATGTTTTTGTTCCAACTGGTTGCCACTGCCTCCTTGAATCCCTCCAAATCAGTCACACTGTTAAGGAATTTAAAGCTGCTCTTGCCTTGGTTGGTATGAACCCTGTTGATGGATGTATAGAAATGGTAGGGGTCATGACTTTCAAATGTAAATCTTGGTTGTTTTGCAGCCAATCAACATTACCAATGCCTCTATCAATTCTGGTGTAAATGGGCTAAGTGGGTTGTTCGTTACTCCATGTATAGTAGTCACCAGCGCTATCCAGTTTAAATAGCTCTACATGATCCACCATATTAGGGGTGGCAATTGAATCCATTAAGTTAAAATCCATCCACTAAAAAATCAATCCAATCCATCCATCACATAAAAAATAAGTTAATGGATGAGTTAAACCCATCCAACAACTTTTAATAATTAAATGGATTATTTTTATTTTATACTTTAAATCCATTAAATTATTTTTAAAAAAAAAATAAAAATAGTTTTTTTAAAAAAATAAAATTTAAAACTACAAAAATTTGAGTTTCTTAAAAAAAAATGAAATATCGAGTTTTTTTCGAAAAACCAAAAATTGAGGTTTTTCAAAAAATATGAAAAATTCAGTTTTTTTCTGTTAAACAAAAATCGAGTTTTTTTCGGAAAAACGAAAAAATTTGAGTTTTTTTGGGTAAAACTAAAAACCAAAAAAATCGAATTTATTCGGAAAAACAAAAAATTGAGTTTTTTTTGGTAAAACTAAAAAAAACAAAATATCGAGTTTTTTTCCAGAAAAACGAAAAAAGTCGATTATTTTGGGAAAAAAGAAAATTCTAGTTTTTTTGTAAAAACGGAAAATCGATGTTTTTCGAAATATGTTAATGGATGGATTGAATTTTTATTAAGAGACTTTAGTGGATTGGTTTGGTCCATCCAATCCATATCCATCCAATTCATTCATTTTGCCACCCTACACCATATCCTTGTACTTAGTCACATGTACTCTTGTGCCACCCACTCTGTCTTTTTCCTGTAAGATATTGTTAAAGTCCCTAATTAACAGCCACGACCCAGTTTGGTGTTGGTCTATCCTCCCTTCTTTCCATATGTGTTTCCTTTGGTCCAGCTGGTTTATTCCGTATATGGATGTGAGCCAGAAGAGGAGCTTACCATTTGCCTCATAAAGACTGCTAATAGTTTCCTGTTGCTCTTGTTTTTTCTCTGGTGGAGGTTTAGGTTGCCACTGTTTCACAGAGAATAGTTACTATTTTTATGATGTGACTGTGTGTTGATATATTTTTTTCTTCTCAAAATATGAAGTTTGTTTTGTAAAAAAGTTGGTTGACCTATCAATGACTCAATGTTGTAAACTATATTGTTCCAAAGTATCAAATTTGTTTTAACATTCTTGTTGTTTTTTTTTTGTCTAGGTGAGATGGGATGGTGATGGAACTCCTGTTAATGTGAATGCTTGAGACATAGTGCCCTTCTAAAGGGGTAGATTTTTTGGATACAGAATATCAGTACATTTGTTTGGCAATGCTTCTTGTGTATATGATCACACTTTATACTTGTATATGTTGCTTCTTACTGTATGACTTTTGATGTGAATTGTGATACACAATTTCTTTTAAGGGGTGAGACCTAGGTATAGAGAATTGTAGTATACTTGAAATACTATATTTTTACATCACAATGGGTATATATTTTGACTAAAAGAGATGTTTTGATTGACCAAATAATTTGTACAATTACTAATAAGGACATCATTATGTATAGGTGTTTTCCAAACTGACGTTCTCTTTTATGTGTATTGTAATATTTATACTTTGATGTGTTTAATAGTCTATAATTATGTGGTTCATCCAAAAAGTAGTCATTAAAATGGACTTGATATTGAAAAAGATGAAGTAGTCTTAACATCGGAAGAAATATTGGGTACTAAGATTTGCTTGCTTGCTACGGTTCATGTGACAACCGTAAAGGAATTCAGTTTAGACTTTAGAGAGTTCCTTGAATTTATAATTGATCTATGATGATACTTGATTTCTACATAGTTCCATGCACCAACATATGCTCTTTTATTTTTAATTTTTTAATATTTTATTTTTCATTTGATTATATGGTTTCATGGAAATCAGCAAGAACATTTGTTGGTGATGCCAAAAACGATACAAAGAGTAATGTAGGTGAAGTGTGGGGAAGCGTTGGGACCAGGGGTGAGCAGGACCCAACCCAACCTGAAGACCCGTCCTATCCCAATGGTTTCGGGTTAATATTTTTCTCGTCTCATGCAAAAAATGAAGAAAAAAAAAGGACTGTTCAAAGATAAACCCGGTATCGGGTTGACAATCGGGTTACCCAACCCGTCCTAATATTATTAATGCACATGTGGTACTATTTAATTTATTGGTAGATTGTTCCAAATTATCAATATACTTTTTCACTTCCCACTTCATAATTTAATATATGCACTCAGTAAGTACTAACTACACATCTTCCCACTTCAAACTTTCACACTTCTCTTACACACTTTTCCATTTCCCACTTCCAACTTTTACACTTCTCTTTTCACGTCATATTATTCCTATTTATTTCCACCAACATTTCATCTTTCTCCATCTTCCTATTCTTCTCTATAACTCTAAAATGTCTTTTTTTCTCATGAAGCGATACAAAGATGTGGTTGTTGCATTGTTAATGACGAAAGTGTGTTGCGAAGATGAAGATTTATGGTGATGAAGGTCTTGAGGTTGAATGAAGGTTGAGATAACTGAGGAAGTGAAGCTATGTGTGAAGCTCGATGTTTGAGGGAATTGAAAGTTCTGCAGCAATCTATGGAGACTGAAGCTTGATGATGATGCAGAGAGGAGAGAATTTTCTGGTGATTGAGATGAAGATTAGAGAAAAAGTTTGATGAAGAGAGAAAGGTTGAAGATGAGATTGAAGATGGGAAAATGGAGGGAGGTTCTGATATATAGGTTGAGGAGATTAAGAGAGTTAGTTGGAGAATCTCAGCCTTCAGATCATAAGTCAGTTAAACTATTGAAGGTGAGGATTATTTCTCATTAAAAGGTTACTTACCTCTGATTTTCTGTTTCACCTTTCTCTTTCTGATTTTTTGTTATAACTCTGATATTCCATTAGAAGTTGTCATAGGACAGTTAGGTTAGTTACACTGTGAGCTGCAATGTTGAATGAAAGTTAGTTTTGACAGTTAGGTTATTAGGAGGTTTGTTATTGTTAGAAAATTCTATAATGCAGTTATTGAAATCAGTTAGTGTTGACTGGTGTTTTAGGGTCATTATGCAGGTTATGTAGATTTTCGTGGGTATATGAACTGATGTGAATATTGGACTATTTTGAGTTGTACAAACATGTATGCCCTTCTTCCTTTTTTTTTTGAATTATGCTGAAATTGTTGTGAATGCAAATGTTTTGAACTGGTTTTTGTATGCTAAAGTGTGAAAGGCTATTTAGAATGACTATGTATATAGCTTGGATGAAATGGTTTTATGGTGATTGAATGAAAACTTATTATGATGATGAACCATAATGGGACAGTTTGGTATGCAGAGCAGCCTTGGTTTGATTCTGACTTGAACACACTAGACTTGCTGAACTGTTCTTGAACTGAATTCAATTGTGCATTGGATGAGAATTTAACACTATTCTGAATCCAGTTTTGTTGCAGGTTTTTGTGAGATCATTTTTCAACCGTTTTCTTTGGGTTATTATGCAGGTTTTGGTGAACCAGTTTCCTCTTTTGGTGCAGCTGAAGGGTCGGTTTTATGAAGGGATATCGTTCCATTTCACCACTGATCATGGCTCTTTATGAAGGGCCGGTTTGATGATAAATCCTAAATCCCCTATACCACAGCACTTGTATTTCAGACCACTTCAACGATAATGTATTTAAGAAATCCTGGGAGAATATAAGAATTGAACGCAGAAGAACACATTAACATGAAACCCATTGAACTTCAATTAAAACACCAATCTCAGACACCATGTCTAAGAAGCTCTAATCTCCTGATACCCACAGGGAAATAAACCCTAAGTGTTTGATCTTGGTGAATATAGCCTTGTAGCTTAATGACAGAAACGTCCATAATAACCATGGATCCAAACCCCGCTTTCACAGTCCAACGCTCTAATGAGAACTAGATGAATCAGAGCTATTTGATATGTACACCTCAAACCCTTATGAAACCCTAACATTTCAAAATCATTGATCCCATGCCAGACTTATTGATTAATGATGCATGACGTGTTAATGATCTAATGGAGAGGTGATGCATATGAAATGAAGCTTAAGCCAGTTAGAAATAAATATGTGGGCAAGTTTTGGGGTGCAACACATCCTTTTTCAAAAAGGAATCAAAAACTCTATCTTTCAATAAACATTAGAAAAATGCAAAGTAAACGAGTTGATACCTCTATGAATCAAACACCCGGAAACAAAGCATAGGGCAACAGTGGCGGGAAGGACGGAATCCGGCGTAGAGGTTTAGCTCCTCGGTAATGGCCTGAAGCTGATGGCGTCGTGACGACGTACCGGCATGAAGGCAGGGAGGGTCGAGTCTTCAGAGATTTACGGCGGCGACTCACGGGTTGCTACACGGTTTGTGTGTCAGGTCCAATCGGTACTTTTGATTTCAATCCCAGTTTTGCTGATTTACTGTAAAAAAAACACTAAACTCTGTACAAATATTGATGAAAATAATGTTAGTAAGAACAAATTGTATTTACAAAAGCAGAGACTAGCAGAGGGATCATAGTTTTGTCAAGCAGTATGATGTATGTTAGAATTTTGTATTGATTAATTTAATGTATGAATATGATTCAGGATTTTTGGATTGTGTGTGAAAAGTGGTCTTGTGGATGAGACAAAGGAGTTTTGCATTTTCTATTTTTTTGGTTTGAGTTTAGAAAATAAGGGTTAATATTGGGCATACTGTACGTGATTGGAAATTGGTGAAAGAGATGTGTGGGAATTCGTTGAAGAAAGGGTTTTCTTGGTGATATTTTCAGAGGTTGAAAATTGTTAGCTATGGAGGTTTTGTACCGTGAGAAAAAAAGGTTTATTCTTAGTCCCTTGTGAATGTGGAAGTGAGGCCTATTTATAATAATGAATTAGATTAGAAGAAAAATAAGATTATAGTAAAATTATGGACCAAATCAAAGTTCAAAAATCAATTTGTTTTAATTCTAATAAAAAATTAAATCAAACTAATTTAATAAGATTTACTTGTTCCCTAAGTTATAAAAAGTGCTAAAAATAGGACAAATAAAATTAAAAATTTCTTTTTTTGGATTTTTAGAATACTTTATGATTATTTGGCTAAAAAAAAGCATAAAAAGTAAAAATGTCTATTTTTAAAAAAACCTATTTAATTAATACAAAAATTAAAGTTAAAATGATAAAAAATGAATTTTTTGTGATTTTTAAATATAAATAAAATTAAAATTAAAACTATAGTTAGAAACAAAGTAAAAAGAAAAAATGTTAGGAGCGGGATTTGAACCCGGGACCTCTCGCTCTTGTATCTTTTACCCTCAAATTCTTACCAAATGTGTCATGTCACTTAATCAAAATAAAATGAAATTTATAATTATATGAGGGCAAATTTTGGGGTTCAACAGCTGCCCATGTTCAATCTTCTTGAACCTGAAGAGGTAGATTGACATCTTTGCCTATAGAAATCTGAAGGTGGAAGATGATTGAATACTTAAATGCCCTGAAATTTGCACTCGTTGGTGCAGGAAGTAATATATGAGATGGGCTTATAGATGTCATCCAGATGTTGACGGAGTGCTGTCGGAGATGGGCTTAAAGATGCCATCCAGTTTCTTTTGGATATGAGGTAGGGATCAGAATAAGTTGTACGTTAGATTGTACCTGAGGACATAAACCAGGATGAGTCTGTGTTGGAGTGTCCCAATAAATGTATTGAAGAATGTCATATGAGTATCAGAATGAACTGTATGTTAGGTTGAATCCGAAGAAATGTCATATGGTTTCCAGAAATAGTTGTACGTTAAGCTGTGTCTGAAGGAGTATACTTAGGATGAGTCGTATGTTAGACTGGATCCAGTGTATTGATGAGCGTAAGAATGAGCCGTACGTTAGGCTATATCTGAACCCAGTAGGTTGAGGAGCGTCAGAATGAATCTTTGTATTGATTGTATCTGCCTTATTCTTTGATCGTGTCTGCACCGTCAGAGGTGGCAGAATTAGATCTAAATGTTGACCGTGTCAGCACCGTCCGAGGTGGAAGAATTAAATTTGAATGTTGACCGTGTCCGCACCGTCCGAGGTCGCAGAATTAGATCTGAATGTTGATTGTGTCCGCATCATCCAAGGTGGCTGAATTAGATCTAAATGTTGACCGTGTCCGCACCATCCGAGGTGGCAGGATTAGATCTGAATGTTGACCGTGTCCGCACCGTCCGAGGTGGCAGAATTAGATCTGAATGTTGACCGTGTCCGCACCGTCTGAGGTGGCAGAATTAGATATGAATGTTGACCATGTCCGCATCGTCCGAGGTGAAAGAATTAAATCTGAATGTTGACCGTGTCTGCACCGTCCGAGGTGGCAGAATTAGATCTGAAGGTTGACCGTGTCCGCACCGTCCGAGGTGGCAGAATTAGATCTGAAGGTTAACCGTGTCCACACCGTCCTAGGTGGCAGAATTAGATATGAATATTAAAGATATTGTTTATTTGACTGCGACTGTAACCTGAAAGGGCAAAGGTAGTATTTATGCAATGTCATGATGCATGTATTGTGTGGTGAAGTTCTCAAAATAAATGAGGAACTTGCAAGTTTTGTATGAGTCTGTCATAAAATATTATATGCGATGTATGGACATATGTATGATATATGATGCATGGACACTTCTTATGTAGTTGGAGCATATTAGTGACTTCGTCCAACAATTTCTGATTGAGAAAATAAATCTCTATATGCTGCTTGCAGATGATGTCACTGTGACCATGCTAATATGTTTCATCTGGTGTTGATTTTTGATTGCACATACAAGACAAATAGGTAAGAACTTATTTGAAATCCTATAATATATTGTAGATGTTGAGTCAGCTGGTCGGTTATGTGTACTTTAACCGTGCAGATACTGATTACTATTGTTTAAGATTGTTGATGTCATGTCAACGAAGTTGACGCTTTCAGTTTCCTTTGCCTACTTGAAACATGAAAGAAGGAGAAGTTCATATGGGAATTGAAGAATCACAAAGAGTTGTTCTATTCAGAGAAATTTCTACTGAAGGTTGTGGTGACAGACCAAAAACTTGCATTAATGAATGTCATGGAATTTGTGTTTCCAAATGCAACTTGTCATACCCCAAAATTTGCCCATCACATTTCAATATATCTTGGCTCAAGCAGTCTCCTCAGGCTCATATGATATCCAATTGCAAGCAAGCTCACTCTTCTCCTAAGCACAAGATTCAAAATTAGGGTTTCTGATTTAATCAAGGAATTTGAACTTCTGATATCTCAAGTGGATTCCATGGTCTCTCATATGATTCAAAGTATCCTCATGCCAAGTATCAAGCCCTTATTCAAAAGATTGCTCACTCAATGGCCCAAACGATCAATAATCGACTGGTTGACCTAAAAATCACAATCAAAGTTCCTGATTTTTTTTGTCAACATTATCTCCTTGAAGTATCATTCATCATGTGATCAAGTATTGATCATGATTCATCAAGGAAAGATCAGAAATCAACAAAACTCAAGGTTTCTAAATTAGGGTTTTTGGACTAAAAGTCAACTAAACTTTGACCAGCCATAACTTTCACCTGGAATATCATAAATTCTCCATCCAAAGCTCATTTTGAAGGAAATTGAATTCTCTACAACTTTGTCTCTCTCATGCCAAGGCCAAAAATGCTTCATTTGGTAGATATGGGCCAAAACATTACAGGTCCTTTTTGAAAGTCAACCAAAAGAAGTTTTTGTCAAAGCCCATATCATCAAGATAAAATCTCCAAATGGAAAAAAGCTTCCAAAGTGGCTTGTAGAAGACATCTCGAGGTTTCCAAAAAGTCCTAGAACTCCTCCATATCTTAAAAATTGAGGGAGATATACCTTGTCAAAGTTGGACAATTTTGAAAGAAAAATGTGAAGTAAGAGTGGATCAAAAGGAGTTTTCTTGCAAAGAGGCCCAACTTTTTATGACCCAATCTTGTTCCCCAAGTCATCTAGAAGCTTCAAGTCCAAAGCCACGAATTTATGATTATTATTTGATTTTTTATTGAATTTTATTCATTAAAATTATGGCTAAAATCAAAGATTTGGGAGAAAAATAAAAAAGAGGTGATTTATCTTTGAATTCCAATCAGCCAATAAATCAAATATTTGATAAAATTTTGTGATGAGAGATTGAAGAAAGATTGGTACAAAAATAGAATGATTTAAGTGAAATTAGGATCAAATCTTTTTCAATTTTTCTTCAATCAATTAATCTATTTTTTTATCAAATTTTCACCCTAATTTGCACCTTATAAATACCATGTGCTGCATACAAGGCAAGGGGACGAAAATTGGAGGATAGAGAGAGAGAGAGAGAGAGAGAGAGAGAGAGAGAGAGAGAGGGCAAGAGAATAGGGTTTGATACAAAAGTATCAAACAAAGTTACACCATCAGATTCTTTTTTATCGGCATTCTCAACCAATTTCGAGAGTATCTTCTTGTTCCTGAAGCATTATAGAGTAAGTATGAGTCTAAAGCCATGACTAAACGTCCCTGAAACGCATGCACCATGAACACTATTTGCTCTAAACTTATGATTTTCGTTTTTGCATTCTATTCTATTTTCGTTCGAACTAATGCCACTGATATGTTCCTGAGATATCCTTAAGCAGGTTTAGCGTGTTATATGGGAGATTTAAGTCACGGATTTCCATCGGCCATGATTAGGGCATAACGTGGGAATCTCTCGTATCCATAGATGCGGTCATCAAACGATGACAATAACCTCATATTTGAACTTAGAGCATGATTTTATGTAGGACTAGGTTGTATCTATGCTTGCTCATCGTGTTTTGCAGGTTTAGAGAATTCCCATGGATTGGCTACGAAGTCTGGTGCTGAAATTCGTAGCTAATTGGCATTAAAACTGTAGCAAATAATCCTGCAGCGTTTTGTTGAAGAAGACGATGAGGTGGCTATCCATGATTGGGCGATTCAAAAATCTAGCTTCCCGCGTGGACCCATAAGTTGACTCGTTTGAAAATCAAGACACCTGTTCAGATTCGATTGGAGAGTCAACCAAGTGAGCTTCTCTCTCCATCACCATTGGACAACGCGTGCAGTCTTGGGGTCCCCACTTTGACCTTCCATTTGAATTTAACATTTAGCGCAATTTTTTTATACTTATTGTATTCTGATGCATATATTACTGATTAAAGCGTGTGGTTTAGTTGGTAACGAGCAGGTGCAAAGTCCTCACGGTCCATGGTTTGAGCCTCACCAGCGCCAGTTAATTTTTATTACATATTTGCTTTGGTTTGTTTACAGATCCTGTGCGCTAGTCCTACGCTAGCGTACGGTAGGATGTCACCTGCCAGCGGATGGATTCCCACCAAAGCTAGATCAAAGATCCCAGAAGATGAGACTCCATGGTGCACCCTCAAAGTTTCTCCATACTGGATCAGAGCTAAGTGCTTTAATTTTTATTTTGTTTTTTATTGTTTTCTTTTGTTTAGTTTTCTACTTTGTTTTAATAAAAAATCTTCCAACTAATTCTTTTAAAATTCATCCTTCCTTTTTTTTTATATATATAAAATAATTTTTATTAATTCAATTTAATAATTTTAATTTAATTTGGGTTAATAATTTTAAATTGATTTTAGATTTATAATTAGTTTTTACTATTAAATTAATTAGGTTAAATAATTAGATAATTAAGTTAGGGTTTTTAAAGCTAATAATTATTTTAGGGTAATAATTTAATTTGGGCTAATTAAATATTTTTTATGTTTTTAAAACCCTGATGTTATTTTAGCTAACTATTTTTCATCATGACTACTAATCACTGTTCTCCCTTAACCCTAAAAAAATTTCATTACTGGTAGGTGTTGCCCATTAATCCTAGTCTAGGTTTTTACCTATTTCTTTTATTCTTTTATCGACCCTGATTAATTTTTGTTCCATTCGGGGTTTGCCTTTTGCCATGCTTTTTTTGTCTGCTTAAATTATTACCATTTTAATTTTTGATCTGTCACGTTATAATTGTTGAGGTCTTTAATGCACTAACATTCCTCTTCTTCGTGCCTAATTTTCAGGATTAACCAAGATCCTTCAGCCACGCGCTATACCAGATCGAAAAGCTAAGTTTCTAATTTAACATCATTTTAATTTTTTATTTGCCCTTTGGGTTAAAATAGGGTTTGTGTCAGTAGTCAATGAATATGTAATGCACTAACCTTTTCTCTTCTTCATTCGTAACTTTCAGGGTTGATCAAGAAGCGATGAAGGCTCGGGATGTTTAAATTAATTATTGTTCTCTCTTATTTTCTGCCTTTATTTTTCTGTTACCCTATAAGGGTTTTATTGTAATAGATTAGGTTTATTTTTCCGCCTTTTAATTTCCCCCATCCCCGCAGGTGTTTATTGTAATAACGTATGATTTTAACTGTTTTATTTTCTGCCATGGTTAGTAATTTAGGGAGTGAAAGCTTGTAATTAATCTAGAATCACCTAATTACAAGATAATATAATCAAATTGAATCACGTGATTGTGCACCCACACACCTTTAGGGTAACCCTTCTTGTTGCATGTTGCGTGTTGCCTCTAATTATACTAAAAAATAGTCAAGTCCCTCGATTCCGAGGATACCTAAAGCAAGGTTGCCTTTAAAAGATTAAAATCGTCATATGAGATTTAGTCCCTCGATGTTTCCTCGGAAAAATGATGATTGTCCCAATTGCTAAGGTATCCTTGCATGATGCCTAAAAAGATTAATGACTATTCTATCCTTCCCTAAAGACTATCTACCCCTTTATGGTAGGGACAGTTTTATGGCGAACGATACTTTTCTCGATGACCCTTAACATCCAATTGAAAGACTTCCTTCCCTCTCATGGTACGGATAGACCCTTTTGCCCGAAAGACTTAAAGAACAAGAAAGACAATCTTAGGGTAGGTGTTCTTAAATGCTTGCTCACATCCAATTCAAAATTCAAATGCTTTCCCCACTTTTTTTCAAAAATCGAATTCAAAAAGACTACGCTTATTTACAAGCTAAAGTTCTTTTTCAAAGTTTTTACTATTCACACACGACACTCTTTCAAACAATTCAAACAAACAAGTGGGCTAAGCAATTAAGAGCCCATGGATAACCATGGATACAAAGGGTGCTTTACACCTTCACTTTGTATAACCTACCCCCCGAACTCAAAATCTTTCAAAGGTCTTTCCTGTTCTTTTAGCCTTTACAATTGGATAAAATAAAAGTCGGTGGCGACTCTTGCTTACCGCGACATCTCTTTAAAGTCAGTTCACCGTATTACAGAACTCATTTGTTGTGTACATTCCATATTTCAAAAAACGTGAGCATGAAATGTAAAGAGTACGTGAAATCAGAAAGACAAAAACATGTCATGGATCAATGGAACAACATCATGTATTCAAATACTAAAAATGAGTTTGATGTACACTTCAAGCACTTTCAAAGTGTTTGTGGTGATATTCAATTATTTATTAAGTATGTGAATGATACATAGTTAACACCTTATAAAGAAAAATTTGTTGCGGCATGGACTAACCAAGTCACTCATTTAGAGACACAACAACAAACAAGTACACAAATCATGTCAGTTTGATGTTATTATTATTCGTGCTTATGATTCGAAAGCAGTTTGAAACATGTTATTCTGTTTATGGATTTTAGGGTGGAGTCTGCTCAATGGAGACTAAAAAACATGTTGACTTTAAGTCATGGTGATTTAAGCCGAAGTTGGATGTTGTGAACACCATGTTAATTTTGTAGCTTTGCTCCACCATAGTGACATTTCAAAAAAGTATTGTCAATATTGAGCATCGGTATAATACCTTATTTTATGCTAAGTTGCACGGTTTTGTCTAAACGCAATGTATACAACTCATTATAAAGCAACTAGAAAAGGTAAAATTTGTTGGTTCAAGCCAAAAGAGGTGTGGTTGTTTCATTAGAACAAAACATGGGTTACCGTGTGCGTGCCAGCTTGTCGATTTCCAAATTCTAGTGACCATGTCCCTTTAGACTGAATTCATGTATTCTTGATGAAATTGCACATTGCAGAACATGAAGTCAATCATGATGAGAGTAGTAAAGAGTAGAATCTAGAAGAAGAGATTGAAGAGTTGAAGACATATTTTAGTATTTTGGATATTATGGGTCAAAGGGTGTTGAAGAAAAAAGTGTGTGATCTAACATATTCATCCATAACTTTAATGTGTCCACCACCGGTGGAGTACAAGCCAAATAGGGGAGTTAATAAGAGTAAAATGGGTCATAAGAGTGATGTGCATCATGATCCTAGCCAGTGGGAATATGTTGAGGCTTCACGGAAGAGTTAGACTACAAATAGATCATGCACAAAACCAACTAGAAGTCAATCTTGAAGCATGTCGATCGATAGGCAATCTTCTTCCAAATATTCCAGAGACAAATACTTGTCCCAGTTTCCTGCTTTCATTCATCCATACATCGATGACATTATTGATGTTGATAACAATGAAAGTTGTGGTTTTCGGGTATTTCATCTTTATTTGGATGGGGCGAAGAGTTATGGTCTTTTGTTCAAACACAATTAGATTCTCAAGTTCATCAACATTCTGAGTTATTTTCCAAGTTGTTCTATGACATTGTCTCTAGAATTAGGAATATATTACGATTAGAATACTTGGGTGTGCAGGACAGGGAAAAATGGATGATAATTCCTTACATGGGTTACCCTATTGCTTCTAAATACAGTGTCGTATTTGTTTCTATTTCAATGACATTTAACGTCACATTTTCCCCATATCACAGCTCCACCCATGTATATAAGTAGGCATACAATCATAGTTGTTGGTTTTGTCAATCACAGTCATTAGGTTCAGGAAAATTTGAAACCTTATTGCCCATTGCCTTCTATCACAGACCGTTGGAGACAGAATTGTACTACTAATGCAAAATCAAGGGAATCAACATATGCAGGTCACTTTAGACATTAGGAAGATTGGTGTAGGAAGTGATTATTGTTTGTTTTTTTATGCTTATATGTATGACAATTATTCTATTTATATATTAAGTTGGGTAGTTATTTTACTGTTTCAATTTTCCAAGAAAAAGGTATGAAAATGGGGACTGTTATTTCTCTATAATTTGAATTGGCATTATGTTTGGTAAAACTAATATAGCAGTATTAGTTAAGTAGGAATTATACTTGTAAGAGAAAACAGGTTGAAGATCTACTTGACAGAAGAACATGTTGTGTTGAAGTATTTCAACATATGGAAGCAACATGTCAAAGAAGATGTCGAAACATGTTCCATTTGACATCGCGCTAGGGCTTATCTTTCAGTCACTTCAGACTCAAGTAATTGACAGCTGTAGAATATTACTAACTGATATTATGCAATCATATGTGGCGCAAAGAAGAATCTGGAAGAATCAAATTAGAATATGTTTGAATGAAGACTTTCTAATTTTTGAGATTAACTAGGAAGATTTGTTTGAAGACCTATTTTGTAGGAGAATCTTTTGAAGATTTATAACAGCATGTTTGTTGTGATTAGAAGCCCAAAACCAGTTGGGTACTAGGTTATAAATAGAAGCGTTGTAACCTAAAAATCGAAGCCAACCAATATGTAAAATTATAAGGGTTGTGTTATTAGGCGAAACCACCCGGTTTGTGGGATGATCACCTTGTTCTCACTCAAAAACCTTTAGGTAATGAGTTGAGTATCGTTCCTGGAGGAAGCTTTTAAGAAACTCCAAGATGGTGTTCTTAGTCTAGAGTCAAGGCTGAGTATGGAGGGAAGTGCGGCTTCCTGCCCGATATAGGAGTGTGTCTCCTCATCATGGAAGTGTGTCTTCTATTTTATGGATACAGGATTGTGGAAATTAGGCCGTTGGTACAACTTCTGGGATTGGAAACTGTACAACACCATTGCGATGGTTGGAAGTGGGATGAGGATATTCCATATCTAGAAAGGATCTAGGTAGAAGGGTTATTGGGTAGGGATTAAGTGAAGGGTTATAAACTTGGGACTAGTTTAGCTCTGAATTAATACTGCTGATAGTGGACTTCATTCATGGCTTAGTATGCCCCCAGAGTAGGCGTGTTTGTCACAAAACTGGGTTAACAATTCTTTTGTGCACTTTACTTTTCAGCAACTACTTTACTTGTCTTTATCTTGCATATGTTGTTGATAACAGACCAGATGTCTCGACATCCTATGGGACATCTGAGTTCTGCTATACCAGAATTTCAATTGGTATTAGAGCATGCATCCTGTTCTATTTTCTGGGTGAGATCCTAGGGAAGATACTTTCTGGTTCATGTGCAAGAAAGATAGTTGTGCTGAAAAGTTGTGTGGACTTGATCAGTTCATATGTTTAAGAATTGTCCCAAGAAGTGGAGGATGGACTATTCGTGACAAGGTGTATGGTGACCTTGTCTTGAAGCTGTCAATAAAGTAGAGACTCATGTTGTGCCTGAAGCTTGGTGGAGGAGATTTTCGATTATTCCGCTGCATCTGATGAAAAACTCCTGGTGTATCCCTTGAAGATATATCATACTTTGTGATATGTGGAGGGTAATATCAACTGACTTATTAAATTAGTCTAAGATACTTGAGGTTTGACCCAAGTCCACTCATAAAGGCCTTTATAGTTAGTTTGTTGATGAGAGATCAGAAGGAAGAAATTTATTCTTGCTCTCTTCTTTGGAAGACTAACCACATGTCTTTGTTGAAGGGTCTCTTGGTGCAGTTCTACAAAATGATGAGACATCACATCAGCAAATTATACAGAATTTTTCTAGTTAAAGAGATTGCACAACAGATGCTTTAGGGGCTGAACAAATGTGTATTGATCGCATACGTTTGGAACCTACTCCTGATCTGGAAGAGGAAACATCTAGATCTAAGAAGTTTCAATGCTAGAAACTTGTCTTAGATGAATATGTTGATCAAGGCACGACCAACATACGAGATACTTTCTGGATTGGTTTATTTCCGATCCATGAAAGTAGGAGTGCAGAAGTTGTGCTTGTTGCTATACTTGAAGGGCATCTCAACAAAGCTATTCATGAATGAAGTCATTATCTGATCAGGAAGGACGATCAGTTGTTGAAGGTCTCTTGTATCCCCAGCAGGAGTTATACATAGATTACTATGAGGGTTCCTCCAAAAACCATAGTTGTTAAATCTGTGTGTAAAAGGTATATGTCGGATCAGATGTTAAGACATCATCTAAGGTATTTATCTCTTCAGCAAAGTAATTCCATTTTTTTCCAAAATGAAGCACAAGGTCAAACCACAGACCTGTTCTGGTGTTAGTGTGTTAAAAGAGGTTGTCATGACTTCTATCATGAAGAAGGAATAGCCTAAGTCACAGGTTAAGAGATGAAGCAATATATGGAGCTTCTGGCCCTATCCACAAGGGTGTATGGAAAGGCAATACTCCCAACATCAATTTTATCCAGAAGTTGCTAGGAGTTCAACATCAGATAGGGGATCTGATCAACTTGTTTTTCAAGGAGTTAGTGTCTTTTCTACAAGGGATAGAAAATGGCAATCTGAAAATTGTGCAACAAGGAAGCTAATAACATTTGGTTTGAAATATGTGAAAAGTTCCAAGACAAGTGTGTCCTAGCATATGTGGACAGCTCAGGATACCTCAAGGAGCTGGTAGTTTAGGATCTGCAAAATTCATGACGGATTTTGTAGTACGAGGTCATACTCGCCTAGTATGTCCAACCAGGAGTATGTAATAGTGTTTATCCTACACTATGGGAAGGTGAAGTCCCTTTGTTACTTCATCCTGTGCTTCAAGGTTCATCTTCAACTGAAGCATTGAAGTCCATAACAAGAGGGATGGACCTGCATATGGATGAAGGCTGTAGTAATACAGTCGGGGAAGTATAATGTCAGACAAATATGTCGTGACATTTTAGTATGCTTGACGGGGCATAAATGGTTGAATCATATGAAGGTAAATTGATTTAATCATTTGGTCTCAGGTCTCTCAAGTTGGACTTTGGGAGATTATGTGGTGTATGGGAGAATTTATTTTTCTCGGCAGAACCTGAGGGCTGAAGACCAGCAAAGACAGTGCACTACTGCTTCTAATCTTATGGAAGAGTCTTTTAAAGACTAATCTACTTAAGTTGTAGGACAATATCGAACTTGAAGTTAGGACATATCTCAAGACATGTTTTATCCTTGAAGACCAGCAGGGATTATTCTTAAATGTTTCATCTAAAACGTGTATTGATGGTGTGTATCACGTGTTCTGACTTCCGTGCGTGTTTTGGAAACTGTCATTTCCGGGAAAAATCGGTTCTGATGAACTTACTTCTTCTAGTCGGTGCATAAAACGTACCTGATGCGTTTTTTGTTGTTGTTGAAATAACGTTTCTGACCAAAACATTTGTTACAGTCTAGGTACGTTATTTTGATTGCTCAGGTATTTAGAGAGTTTCTTTTTCTTTTTCTTCACTTCACATTTCGTGTCTTTGTTTGTTTGTTCTCATGTCCTTCTTCCGGATATAAGTAAGTTTAGAGTATGTGAAGATTATGTTTGTCAACTTGTGGCATACATAGGGAAAAAGGGCAGTGTTCAGATGTTGTTTAGTCTGAGGTCAGTCTTTGTAGTTGTTTTGCAAAGATGTCGAATAGGATATCATATTCTGTTTCTTTTTTCAATTTCTGTAAGTGTTTGTTTTGAGTCTTGTTTGAATCTTGAACACAAATTGTGTCTTGTGTTCTGAGTTATCCAATATAGAGGTCTGGTTTCTCTATGTCTGTGAATGGATAGTTCAAGTGTTTGATTCTGTTGGTGTGTTTCCTCTTATGCTCTAAAAGAGGACGTCTTTTCTGTGTCATAGCATAGTTCTCAGTTTGAGGGGGATTATCATATATTTTCTTCCTCATGTGCACCATGACTTCATACTTTTCTCTTTCTATGTGAAGATGTTGTCTGTGGTGTTATGGTTATCGTGCTACATTGAGTTCTTCTTCTTAATAGCCTTTGTCTTTTTCTGGATAAAAAGGGGGAGAAGTGGTTATTTATGTTATCTCTGGAGAGTATCTTTTAAGGGGGAGAAACTATGTGTTATCCGTGGGATCCTTAAAAGAGAGAGAGAATATTGGAGTTGGGACTGCCAAGAAGATGTCCTGGTATGATGTTGAGACATCATAGACGAAGACTGAAGACTGTCTCATACAAAGATTGAAGATCATAAACAATGACTATCTGAAGACTTCCAAATTGCTGCTGCTGAACTAAAATTGTTAAAAACCATTGTATTCTATTTTAGCTTCTGTAATACAAAGGTTGTATAAATTAGTTTTAGCCAAAATAAGTCAAAGGGGGAGATTGTTGTTTCTCTATAATTTGAATTGACATTATGTTTGGTAAAACTAATATAACAGTAATTAGTTGAAATTTCTTATACCAGCCGAAATTTAAAATTTTCGGTCTCTCCCTCAGAACGGTAAAAAACAGTAACTTTAGTAAAAAATTTGACATTTAGTTGAAATTTTCGGTATGTCATCAAAAATTTTATTTTTTTTTAAGTATATTATGGGGGTATTAATGTAAAAATGTTGAGAATGGGAGGTGTAAATCGTCGAAAAGTAATACTAATATTACTCGCGTTTATAAAATTTAATGAGAATGAAAAAAGAATAATAAATAAAATTACTTAACCAAACAAATTTATTATTTTTAAATAAATAGAAAGCAACATGTAGCATGTGGTAGAGTTTTTGGATTATAAGTGTTTAGCCTTTTTTTTTAAAAAAAATAAATAAATAGAGAGCAACTCATAACACAAAACAACATTTTGGATGGATAAGTGTTTAACCTAATTTTTTTTAAATAAATAGAGAACGCGCATAGCACATGTGGTTAGGATCGTGCAGTTTTTTTATACATAACTAATAAGATAAATGTACGTCCGCATAAATAAATTTATTTGATATAGTGTAAAATCTATTTGGATACACATATAAATTTAAAAAAAAATCATTTAATTATAAAATAATAATAATAATAATAATAATGATATAATAATAATAATAATAATAATAATAATAATAATAATAATAATATAAACTCAATTGTGTGTAATAGGATATTTTTCTATTTTCAACAAATAAACTTTTATCTTTTTCTTATTTTGGCACTTAGGAAATTGTTCTAGGTAAATGATGAGGTGTCAAAGTTGTTAGAATTTCTTGCAATGATTGGATGACCTGTATCCAGCTTGCATTTATATACTGTTGCAAACATCATGAATGGGAACAAAATATTCCAACAAACTCTATTTTTCAACTCTTTCCATTCAGCTTGACTCTTAATCATCGAGTAGTGTTCTATACTTGCTACTCCTGGTTAGAATCAGGGTATTATCAGATTATTTTCCCTAATATCCAAAGACCGATATCAATTAGTATCAATTCTGCGACCTTGGCCGTGACTTCCCCGCTGCCCCGCACAATGGATGAACTTGAACGTCTTTAAGAAGAACGCCTCATGCAAATGCAACTTCAGCGTAATATTGACATGGAGGAGATTCGAACCCTGCTTCGAGCTCAAGTTGATCACAGTTCTCAGGACTCAAACGACCGCCATAGCTCTGGCGGTCTTCGTGCTGGCAATCAAAATGTGTACTCTACTCGAATATCCAAGGTGGAATTCCCCATATTTAATGGTAAAAACGTTTGTGATTGGCTCTACAAATGTGATCAATTTTTCCTCTTAGACGAAACTCCGGCAGCTTTGCAAGTGCGCCTTGCATCAAATTCAAAAAGTTCATTATTCGGACTTCCAAAGGTCCACAATCACCTTCCTAGACCACAATTCACAAGTCTTCCACTAGAATATGTCCCTCTCTATTGATTTAATCCTTTCTTAGAAGAACACCGACTAGAATTTTCAATATCAAACTGTCCACATCGTGTAAAATGGACTAAGAAACAAACAAATTAAAAATTTCCATCAATCAGACTATTGGAGGTACATCATCACCTTCTTATATCACAATTCACATGTCATCCACATCGTGTAAAATTGACTAAGAAACAAACGAATTCAAAAAGACTTCTTGTTCGACATATCACGACAAGTCGAATGACTGTTACGGGTCAACCATCTCAATTCGTTCACTATGCTTGTTCCATAATCAAACAATTATTATTCAAAAAAAGTCATGATAAAACACATAAAATATATTTTTATGAAAAACAATGTAAATCAATTTTTCATTTAATTTTTTAAATGTTATTAAAACCAACCTTTAAAATTATAATAAATAAATATTTAATTGATTTTATAATAATATTGTGCATTAGTATTGAAAGTGAAGAATGTGAAAAGGTGGATAAGGTAAAGTTGAAAACGAAAATAATTTTTTCAAACATCATTTTTATTAAATGATTTTTTCAATAAATACTTCAAAAATATCACTGTAGAGTAAACATATTAGTTTTAAAGAAATTTCATTTTTAAAAGATAAATTGTAAAACAACATTTAATTTAAAACATTTTTGATTAATTAAAATCACACTAATTATTTTAACTCCAGTGAGAAAATATCTAACAAATGTAATATAAATGAATTACAAATGTTGTAATTAATTTAAAATAAATTTAACTTATAAAGATGAATAAATAAAAAAGAAAATTGTCTAGCTAATACTAAACTAATTTTAATGATACTCATATTAATGATTTCCATCAAAATGTAATATAAAATTCTCATAATATAATTGCACAATCAAAATAAACTATAATTCATGTTATTTAATATAATACTTTGCATAAATAAATTGGTTCATAATTAAACATTTTTATTATAGACATTTTGTACATTCACGTTTATTTATGAATGGTTTTAAGAGATACCACAATCTTATCTATAATTAATTAAAGTTATTTTATTATTGGTGACATGGAAAATTAAATACACATATGTGTTTATGTTTGTGCCATGTAAGTTGGGTAGAGTTATCCAACTTTAAAAAAAAATTAAATTAAATCCCACCTATGCTCCTACTTGGACTCTTCTCATTTACTTATCTGTGTATATTTATTCTAGTACTCTATCTATAACCACATACTCCTATCTATAAGACTTTGGTTGACTTCATCTCTCTTATATTAGAAAGAAACTATACCTTAAAAAAAGCTAAAATTATTTAAGGATGATGCTGCAACTTAAGCTAGTGTTCACAACGTTGGTGTGTTGGAACATAATAATTAGCTATAACTGTGTAGTTGGAGATTCACAAACAAGTATAGTACTGAGCAGTGGTTGCAGCACATACAACACATCAAATTTGCGTAGCTTCTATGCAAACATTAATGGAACATTTTCAGATTTGGGAAATCAAATTAGCAATGGAAGCAAACACTTTGCAACGGCAAAAGAAGCAAGAGGAAATGTGATAGTATATTCTCTATTTCAATGCAGAAATTACCTCTCCAAAAAGGATTGCGTTGCTTGCTTCAACACAGCTTCTACTAAAATTCGTAACTGCTCAGCTTCCAATGGTGCTAGACTCGTCTACGATGGCTGTTTCTTAAGGTATGAATGTGTCTAAGTAATTAATTTTAATAAAAAACTTTAAATATTATTTAAAATATGAGAAAAAGAATATGCATTGTTTACACTTTACACTGTCTACCAATCACAACTATGTATCTAATTAAAATATAATTTTAATTTTAAAAAACTAATATGACATAGTAATTGTAAAAATTTTGGTTGGTTGTATATGTAAAGTTAGTTTACACCGTCAATTCACCACCTTTAAACTCTTAAAATATATGTTATTTTATATTTATGTTATTTGGATGAGAGGTAAAAGAATCTTTTCTCTTTTAATCAGAAAGGAGAGTGTTACCTTTTCATTCTAGTCTTCTTCGAACATACATTTTCTAAACTTATTATTATTATTATTATTATTATTATTATTATTATTATTATTATTATTATTATTATTATTATTAAGAAAAAGGGTGATACACTATTTTACACTATCAATCAATCGCCACCATATATCTAATTAAACTATTCTTTTATTTAATAGTAATTTAATGACATGACATGACATGACAAATTGATGACTTTCTATTAGATGACAGTGTAAAATTATTTTATATTGTCAGTGCACTACCTTTTAACTCTTATTTTTATTATTATTATTATTATTATTATTATTATTATTATTATTATTATTATTATTATTATTATTATTATTATTATTATTATTATTATTATTATTATTATTATTATTATTATTATTATTATTATTATTATTATTATTCATTGATCAACATAGGAGTTATTATATATATACACACTAGGTAGTTGTTACTTGTTCCACAAGTTTCTCCTTCACTCAACAAATTAACAACAAAAACTACCTCTAACTAACAAAATTAGTTATACAAATTGATTTTACCTAACTCTAACTAGCATAGCTTGAATTAAACTCATCACTAAGCATGAGTCATTTTTTTTATTTGACTTTGATGTTGCATACTACTTCTAGGTACGAGAGTGAAAGATTCTACGATCAAACAAATCAACCAGGGGGTGGTATATTATGTGGGAACAAGGCTGCAAAGGAAGGTGCTTCTTTTGGAACAATTGGACTAAAAGTGCTTATGGATCTCCAATTAGCAACACCAAAAATTAAAGGCTTTTTTGCAGCTACTAAGACAGTGGTGAGTCCTGGTAGCAATAGTTCAATTTATGCCATTGCACAGTGTGTTGAAACTGCCACAGAAAGTGCTTGTCTTGATTGCATGACAGTTGGATACAACAGCTTGCAAACTTGTCTTCCTAATACAGATGGTAGAGCATATGAAGCAGGGTGTTTTATGAGATACTCAGAGACACCCTTTTTTGCTGATAAAAAGGCTATTGATATCACAACCTATTTAAATCAAGGTACAAATATAATATAAAGTTCACTTTTCATTTATGTTAGATTAGCAGTACCTCATTTCATTGGAACTGATGTAAACTCTTCTTTTATGTTATGAAGGAGGTTCAAGCAACAAATGGGCCATTATAGGTGGTGTTGTCGGAGGTGTAGGTCTTGTTGCGATCATTCTTGCAATATTAGCTTGGCGACAATACAAAAAACCCAAGAGAGCTCCTAGAGGTTTGTGAATTATGATACCTGTTGCTTTAGTGTGTATTCTCTTTGTGGTTGTATAAAAAAAATACTTCAATACACTTTTACAACGGTTTAACTATTGTGTTCTCTGTGATGTTTGGTTCTGATTTTGGCTCTGCCTTCAAACTCACGTTTTCCTTGGTAGGCAATATATTGGGAGCAACTGAGCTGAAAGGTCCAGTTAACTACAAGTATAGTGATTTGAAAGCTGCAACAAAAAACTTCAGTGAAGAAAATAAACTGGGAGAAGGAGGCTTTGGTGATGTATACAAGGTAATATAAAGGCTTTTTTATAATTTTAATGAGAAGCATCATGTTCGAAGACAATAATGATTATGTGAATGTTTTTTCAACCATGCTATTGAAATAGGGTACTTTGAAAAATGGAAATGTTGTAGCAGTCAAGAAACTGGCTTTGGGAAAATCCAGCAAGATAGACAATGATTTTGAAAGTGAAGTAAAGCTTATAAGCAATGTTCATCATAGGAATCTTGTTAGACTTCTTGGTTGTTGCAGTAAAAAACAAGAGAGAATCCTTGTTTATGAATACATGGCCAACAGCAGCCTAGACAAATTCTTATTTGGTAAATCACTTCAATTCATATATTCATTTAATTTCTTGAATGCTACTTCTTCTACCTTGTTCATAACCTTAAGTATATAAAACTGTTAATTAAATAGGTGAAAAACTAGGCTCCCTCAATTGGAAACAAAGGTGTGATATAATTTTAGGCACGGCAAGGGGACTGGCCTACCTACATGAGGAATTCCACATTTCCATTATACATAGAGATATAAAGACTAGCAATATACTCCTTGATGATAATCTTCACCCCAAAATTGCTGATTTTGGATTGGTGCGGCTTTTACCCGGGGATCAATCTCATCTAAGCACAGGAGTTGCAGGAACATTGTAAGACAACAATTTCATTCACCTAGACTACATTTAACTGAACAACATATGTTATAAAAGAGAGAACTAAGTCTCGCATTTTGTATAAATCTTATTTTGTTGATCATGGAATGTATAATATCCATTTGTCAGGGGATACACGGCACCTGAGTATGCAATTCATGGTCAATTATCAGAAAAGGCTGATACCTACAGTTATGGTATTGTAGTCCTAGAAATCATAAGCGGTCAAAAGAGTACAGAAGTAAAGGAAGATGATGATGGTGATTACCTTCTTCAAAAGGTAAGCAATTTCTCACAAGTCATACATAGGAATTTTTAGTTATTACCACCTCTCTAGTCATTTTACCATATGGTATTTGATTTTCACTTAACAGTCATGGAAACTGCATGAGAGAGGCAGGCACTTGGAGCTCGTGGACAAGACCTTAGACCCTAATGATTATGATGGAGAAGAAGTGAAGAAAATGATAGAGATTGCTTTACTATGCACTCAAGCATCAGCAGGAATGAGACCAACAATGTCTGAAGTAGTAGTCCTCATCCAAACCAAGAGTTTAGTGGAGCACCTACAACCAACTATGCCTGTGTTTGTAGATACGAATCTTAGGTCTCGTGAAGGACACTCTACCTCAACTGGTTCTTCTACATCTAATGCTACTGCCTCCTTTTCTATTTTATCAGCTCGGTGATTAATTATATGCAGCAGTAAAAGGACTTAATGAACTGTACATTTCCTTCCCTGTTACAAGAAAATTATACTATGTATTAAGGTTCCGTAACATTAAATGAAATAAGAGGAACAATATAAAAGTTTCTCCATAAATACATGTTGTTATTCTCAATCCATGCATTAAGTATGTGTCTTGTGAATGATGATATAGTTGAAGTTACACAAACTATTAATAATACTAAGAGAGTTAGTTATTCAGTTAGTAAAGTTTGTTATCTAGTCATTTGGTTGTTATCTCCTCACTAGCTATATAAGAACTACTAACGATGTAATAGATTGAGCAATATACTAATTTATCTTCTAGAGACACATTGTTAAAAAACTCATAGATAAAAATATTGTATTAAAAATAGCAATAAAAAACATTAATTAATTTTTTTTAATAAAAACAAAACATTATTTTCAAATAATTTTTTATATTTAGCTAACTTGAGCCCAAACATTATTATTTTTTTCTAAGCAAACATAAGACTGACGTGTGAAAGATAAGACTGGTAAAAGAATGCTAAATAATTAGAATAATGACAACATCAAAATAAAAATTTATAACACTTTTACTTAGCCCAATCGATGAATTATTTGACATATTCATGTACCATGCTAAATATTTTATTATTATGGGAATTTTTATGTTTCTATATTACTCAGAAGTTTATCTTATATGAGTGCCACCTCACCGATAGCATTTGTTAATTACATGGAAGGTCAAGGACGCAGCTCCCAGCGAAGTAAAAAATCCAAGATCAATAAGTCCAGAAGAAAGAAAAAATATAAAGAAATTAGTAAATTAGGATCAATCAAATTGCGGATAAAAAATATGGAGTTTTTACTGTGCAACCACAAATAATTAGACCTTCGTGTTGACCGGTAATTTCGACATAGCTGGGTCGAAAGTAAATAAGAGTATTTTAGAGTTTTGAGCCTCAATTGGACAAGTTTAGACAAAAGCCCAAATTGTCTTAAGGATATAAGGGTTGAATCAAATTGTGTTTATTGATGGAGTTAAATTTGAAGTCATTTGGATACAATACGTTGAAGACTTAATGCCTGCGAACAAGGAAGAATTTGAATTCAAATTGAAGTGTTTTATCTATAAAGACGCGTGGAGATTTATTATTCGAAAGAATCATGCAAACATCGAATGTGACATGTCCTGGAGAAAGACCGTTAGGGTGGAATTAGTATCAATATGAGTCTTAATGTTAGGATTCAGGGTGTTCATTTTTGTACAAATTACTCAATATACTCAAAGTATCAGTGTTAGAGAAAAGAGTAGCAGAGAATGTACGTATAAGGAACATCATTGTTGTCTTTTCAAAGTCAGTTATTTTATCAATACAAAGTCTTTTACATATTATTTACATTTCCTTTATTTTCCAGTTGAAGCCTTTATCATTTTCGGTCATTTACTTTCAGCAGTCGAATTGTTTTACTTTACATTCTTGTCATTTATTGTCTTCAAGAAAAACTTTAGTATATTCATTAGAGAAGCAATTGCGTCGAAACATGAGTTCAAATGTAAGCATAATCATAAAAACTTAGACACATGTCCTAGGATCAATCGAGTCGATCTTGTAAGTCACCAAAGTATTTGATTTGGAGGATTAGTGGTTGTTTACTAGAAATCACTGTAAACACGTCGTCAACACTAAATTAATTTATGAATCAAGTCATTACTTTTTCATGATTCGATTCAAACTTGATAGTGGTTGAAGATCATATTAAAGTGTGCCTTAAAATCTTTGTTAATCAAGAGAAAGAAAATATATTTCAAAATTGGCAAAAATCAGGATGCCGAAAAGTAGCAATAATGTCCGGTTAGGACAGTTCGCGGATTTCGGGTTTGATCGATTCGGTTTGCGGATCCGTTATTTAATTTTAGAATACTTTAAACTGAACCTCATCATTATCACAACAGGCGGGTTTGTGATTCGGCTCACATGTGTGCATGCTTCAAATCAGACTAAGTTGTGATTCAACTCACAAGCTTCAAAAAAATCCCATATTCATTTCTACCTTATTTGATTCGATTCAAGGAAATGTGTGATTCGAATCACACTTCCAAAATCTCAAGATTTCAATGGATTTTTTAGATTCTACTTTTGCCATGACTTATCATACTCAATTATGGTTCTTGTTTAACAAAACTCGACTAATTGACTTAGAGCATAATGATCACACTCAAATGCAAACATTTTGAATTATGCATGCTAAAAACACGAATCCAAAAATTAATCCTTAAGAATGCGCAATTGAAGAGGAAACTCAAATATAAGACTAACAACAAGATAAAACTTAAGGGACAAGTACCAAAATCACATAGAGAATCTCCCATAGATGTATCAAAGACACGCAACTTCAAGCAAAAAAGAAAAATGTTTGTGTGACCCCCCTAAAATATTGCACAAAACGCAACAGCATATAATAAAACAAATTTAGACTCATATTACAACTTCTCTCTCTTCGACAAGTTCAAAAAAAGATAAATGCTTATGAGCCTAAACGAAACCATAACCAACAACAAACTGGAAAAAAATGTACGCCAGTTAAAAATTCAATCAACTGAGTACTAGCCTGATATATGTTAAATAGTTGAATTCAAGATGAAATAATACAAATTGTTTTAGATTTTGCAAATTTTAACTCAAATGAGAAACACACAACTGAGAAAGAAGAAGAGTTTTGTAATTTATATAGAGTATTTAGATTTTAGAATTTAAACTATTAAGAGTTTGTTTGATTTGATTTTATAAAACTGTTTTTTAATTTTTAAAATTTAAAATAATAAAATTTATTTGGTAGCATAATTTTATAAAATTAATTTTGAAAACTAATTTCTATTTAGAAATTAGAAAATTAAAATAGAATTTAGAGATTTTGGTTTTAAGTTTTTTATTTTGAAAATTATAAAGAGAAAAAAAAAACAAGAAAGTGATATACTTTTTATTAATAACAAATTTGTAATATTATTCTACTTTAAAATAATTTTGAAAAATAAAATTATCAAACATATTTTTTAATTTTTTCAAAACTATTTTTTGAATTTGATTTACAAATGAATTCTTAAAAATTAAAACATATTCAAACAAATCCTAAATAACATGTTTTAAATTCTAGAATTCAGACAATACTTTTGACAATTCAATAGATTTTTGAAATGATAAAATAATTAAATATTTTAATTAGACAAATGTTAGTATTTTCTCTTTTTTTTTTTTTTTAAAAGTCTCAACCATGTGATTTAATTTCAGTCAATTAATAACAGTCTAGCAGGCCACCAGGACTAGTTCGGAGTCTTTGTCCATATGTTGTATATAACCACGGCAGCACATAGAGACAAACTGTAGCTTTATATAGTCTTCTAACTTCGCATGTGAAACATAAGACTGGTAATAGAATGCTAATATTATAAAATAATTAGAATAATGACAACGTCATAACCATGGACTAGCTAAAATTTATAACACTTATACTTAGTCTAATCGATTCTTATACTTTAGTCTAATCAATAAATTATTTGACATAATTATGTATTTGTTGCGGCGCGAAAAATCCTCGAGTATAAGCAACATTCGAAATACAATAGAGTTGTCATCCAAATTTATTTATTCTAAAGGAAAGAAAAAATATCAATAAAATCAACGAAAGAAAAGAAAATGGTCATCGCAATCAAATTAAGTTTGGGAGTCGGTTATGCAAGGGAAAGGTATTAACACCTCTCACGTCTGTTGTACTCAATGGTGTGGTGGTCGTTTTTTTTACCTCCCCGTTTCACTTGGGAGGACGGCACGCTAGACCCTTCACGCGAAATTTGGAAGGAGAATGCGCCCGTGGTGGGAGGAATTTTATTTCAGTTCTTCCTACGATATCACACGAACTTTCTTATTTGTCCTACGAGTAGGAAAGGGAAAAAAAGATCTCAACTAAACCCTAGGAGTTTGCTAAGTGTGGGGATTTCACCTAGACTAGAAATTCTGGAGTCCGGGAGGTCGGTTATACATAGGGAAGTGTTTAAACACCCTACATATCTGTAGTACTCTACAAGAACCTTCTCTGTGTCTAAATGTGTTTGTGCTGCTAATGATTATTGGGAAAGTTTCTCCTTTGTATTAGGAGAAGGAATTGAATTGAACAAAAGAAAGACAGACAGACAGACTGACTATTTTTGGTATTTTATTAGCTCGCTGAGATTCCTTGTGAACCTCATGCCTACATATCCCTAGTGGAAGTCAGAGCTTAATGTAGTTCGGGGAACTAACTAGGGAAATTAATTATTTTTTGGTGCCTTGCTTGAAGCTCAAGGTTGAAGCTTTGAATTAAATCTCTGTTTACAGTAAAGAGACATGAAATCATCTTTACAGAGAGGTATTTGTACTATTCTACCACAAACATTTTGAAAGAGTGACAGAATAACTGGATTCATTTCATTAAGAGACTGACCTTACTTGTGTGTTTGCAAGTATGCTAGTATCTCTTGAATGAAAGAAAGATGCTCGTCCAAATTAGGGAAAGTTACCACATGTCTGGGTTTTACTGCCAGCTCATGCCTTTCAAAATCCTAAATGGGAGACTTGATTGAAATTGAAATTGAAATGTTGAAATGTTTGTTTGTTTGAATGTGGTAGAGTAGTAAAAATATCTCTCTATAGAGATAAGCTATGTCTATCTATTGTATAAAAGATTTGACTTTAGCTGGCTTGCATGAGGCCCAAGCTTGAGGCTTTTTGATTGATTTATTGACTTATTGAAATGATAACTCTACTGGGGAGAAATTAAACTAAGGAGTTTTTTTTTGGTGTTCTGTACAAAGCCCAGAATTGAGGCTGACTCTTTTTGGAGAGTGTTTATTTGATGGATTTTATTTGGTGTTCTGTACAAAGCCCAGAATTGAGGCTGACTCTTTTTGGAGGTTTTGACTTAACTGGAGAAATTGTCTGTTAAAAGACTGATTCTTTGTCATGTTTTTGGAGGCTGACCCTTTCCAGGGGTTTTGACTCTTTTGGGGAAATTATCTCCTAAGAGAATGAATCTTTGGTTTTTGAAGGGCTCATTTTGGAGGCTAACCCTTTCCAGGGGTTTTTGTTAAAATGAAAGAAATGATTTGGAGGCTAACCCTTTCCAGGGGTTTTTGTTAAAATGAAAGAAATGATTTGGAGGCTAACCCTTTCCAGGGGTTTTTGTTAAAATGAATGGCAGAAAGATTATCTAGTGGAGACTTCTTGTTTAAAGCCCAAGATGAAGGCTGACTCTTGCTGAGGATAAGCAAACATGGATCCTAGACTTTGCTAAGGAAGATTGATGAAGATAAGGGTGACAGAGACTGTCCATGTCTCTCATTCCAAAAGGTGTACTCAATGTGAAATTGAGACAAACTTAGCTTGTTTAAAGTCTGGTTTTAATTGGAAGAAACTCACCAGGGTATGTTAAAAGGTGACTAAAGACCTGTTCCTATGTTTATAAGAAACCTGATGGGTCCTTGTATACAAGCTCAAGAGGAAGCTGGAAATGCTTTTAAGAAGCCTGTGGGTCCTTGTACAAAGCCCAAGAGGAGGCTAGAAATGCTTTTAAGAAGCCTGTGGGTCCTTGTACAAAGCCCAAGAGGAGGCTAATCGAGGGTCATCGAGGGTCCTTGTTATAGCACAAGAGAAAGCTATGTAGTTTTGAACTTATTTTGGCTTTAAGAAAATGGGAAAGAGGTTTCACCGGGAAGAATTCCTCTTTGGGTGGATGTGTCCTATTTTTTTGGATTCTAAGGTTTTTGCCAAGATGTTTCACCGGGAATAATTCATCTTGGGGGTTTGAACTACAGATCTCTAATTAGGAAAGAGCCTTCACCGGGAAGACATTCTCAATCCTAGGTCATATTCCTATAATATATATATAGTTTAACTGTCCTAGGGTTTACACTCAAACATAGTTCTAAACAAATATATGCACAGTTTATATTTGACAGTAATTTAAACAAAGACTGTAAATTGAAAGCTTGTAAAGCCTAACCTGGATGGAGTGGAGGCCTTTGAAGAAGTATGTACAGAGCCTCAACAGTAAATGGTGGATAACAGTTGAATATATATATGATAAACAGTTAATGGTTTTTGAATACAGAAGAAGTGAAGATGGACATAGGTCACATAGGTATCTGAAGAGTTTCACCGGGAATAATGCCCTTCAAATACCAGAAGAATGTTTTGAAAACAGAAAGGAGATTTTGAAAATACAGTTTTTGAAAACAAACTATGAAAAGAAAGAAGGTGTTGGGTCTTACACTCTATTAGAGGCCCAGAGATTATTTACTGTTTGTGAAGCAGTGAAAATGAAGATTGGAATGATGTAAGTTTTTGTTGTTTGAAAACCTTAATCATCTTGTTTAATCAGAGATCGAAAACAATTTTGAAAATTGACAAAAGTCAACTTAATTAAGGTAAAGATAAAGCTCTTTACCTAATTAAGACCTAAACAATTAGGGTTTTATCATAAAATTATCCACAAAATAATTAGGTTAAAACAAAATGAGTATATATATATCTAAAGTATTTAAGAAAACACTTAAAAACATACTATTTTAAACCTAATAAAAATACATAAAATAAATAATATTTTTTATGATTTTCTTGATTATTCACAAAATAGATATATTAAATAATAAGTGTGTGAAAAATGAAGTGAAAATAACTTAATTTGATAGGTGAATTAATTGTGTGAAGTTTGTGAGAAAAATGAAAGAAAATGGGTGTTAAAAAAATAGTTTGGCCCTTGGAGGATTTGAACCCACGCCCTCTAGGTCACACACTCAAAACAAACACCACTGAGCCAACGCGCGTGTGGTGATAGTAAGCTGGTTTCAATGCAATTCATATAATGTTCAAGTGTATAGAAGTAAAAAAGAAAATAAAATCAAAAGGTCTGAGGCGAGGGGGATTCGAACCTCAGACCTTGGGCATGAGGAGACTAAGAGCGCATGTGTGACCACTGGGGCAAGTTATTCATTCGTTTATGAAACACATATCATTAAATATAAAATAAACTCTGTTTAGAGATTTGAAAAATGGCGCCACCCTCCATCTTCGTCTTCAACCTCAAGCTCCAACATTTTTGAAATTCTGATTCTCTCAAATCTCAACCAATGGCCCAGGTGTAAACATGAAACTTGTTCTAAACTCACCCACGATTCTAAATATGTAACTAACATAAATTTATATTAACTACATCTAACTAATTTACTAAAAAACGTGAAGAACCCTAAAATTTGAAAATCAAATTAAATGACTATACTGAAAGATAAATGAATGATGATAGAGGGTTTTCAATCCTCTGATGATGCTGAACAAGATAGAATCGAGCTTTATCACAAAGAGTGCTTAAATTAAAGAGATGGAGTTCAAAAACTTACCTCTGAAAATGGAGGTCGTGAGGATGATAGAGAGCACCTGGGCTTGTATGAATGATCCCAAAAGCTTCCTTGGGACTCAGTGATGCTAACTGGATGCTTGTTGTGTCCTCAAACCTTCTGAATTGCTCTACTCGACTCCTTCGATTTGAGCTTCAAGTGAACATGGAGGATGATGAATCTGGAGTTACAGATGAGCTGCAGCCATCTGAACAGCTTCACTATGATCTGAGGAACGTGCCTGGATGCCTAACCTTGCTTGGAACCCCCTGAATTGTTCTGTGGTCCTCCAACTGCAAGTGCTCCAAATGAGAGGTGAAGATGATGATTCTCCACGCCCAGAAGTGTTCCAGAGGTTTGGATCACCTCTAAATGCCTCCCTTAATGTGTTTGAATACTTATTTTCAAAGAGAGAGCTTTGGTTTGAAGAATCCGAGTCTTCTTGCCAAAGGACCTTTGAAAAAACTAAGTATGAAGAAAGAAAAGAGAAAGCAAGAATTCTGTTGCTTTGGTGTGGTTTTCTACTGAGGTATGCTCTCCTATTTATAGGCAAATGGTTCAGTATAGTTGCAGAGGAGTGAGCTTGCTTAGTGAGGTTGATTTGGTTTTCTGGGCCATGAAGGAAGTTTGCAAATATCTCTTATGCAATGATGAGAATTTTGATTCCATTTGATCAATCCCCTAGCCCTCGATTTTGCTTGATCTTAGGGGACAATTCTGAGACAGAAATGAGCTCTAATTGGTTGGTGAGAAGATTCCTTGGGTGATTCATCAATTTGCCATAAATTCCCAAATGTAATCATTACATAATCACATGTTCTTGTTTTGGGAATCTTCCTCAATTCTTATGCTATGGTGAAAATGAATGCATGGCATGTTTTCAGATGTGGTATGGGTCGTGTAGCATCCATAAATGAGGTCATGTGCACAAAATTTCAAAGTTCAAAAATGAGGCATGACCTATAATTTCACTTCATGAGGCCAACTTTGAACAAGCATAACTCTTAGCTCAAAATGAATTTGGAGAAGGTTGAACACAATTTGGAAAGCCCTAAACATATACATCAAATCATTAGTTTATGGTTCCTTCAGAATCATTAGGGAAATTTGTGAGAAATGAGCCCAAAGTTGGATGAAAACTAGGTTAAAAACACTTAGAAAAATTTCTAAGTTTTTATAACCTAAAGCTTCAAAATTCCAAAACTCTTAAATGGTTGATCTTTTGAAAAAAGTTCCTATGTAAGATGTTGTTTTATTTTGCAAGATCTACAACTTTCATGTTGGAAGTTTTTTGAGTTGTGTAGGTGAAATTTTGAGTTCCCACAATGCCCTCAAAAACCCTTATTCCCGACTTTTTGCTCCTTGGTGAATCTCTTTGAATTTCTTTGGTCAAATGACTTTAATATCCATATATTGATGATATTGATCTTTGAAAGTCATGGTTTGACCAAAAATCTTAAAAGTCAAAGGTGAACCCATACAGTTGACTTTTTCCTAATAAAGTGAAAATTTGGACTTTTGTGTAGAATCAAGATCTTCTCCTCAAATGAGTGATGTAAATGGGTTATATTGAGGTAGTAGAGGTTCTTGAATCATGTCTTGAGTTTTGGATCCATGCCTCTGATTAAAAGTCAACTATCCTGGTGAATTAGGTCAAAAACCCTAATTGTCGACCATATGAAAATAATGACTGTAGACTTTGAATTGAGGTATGATGTCCAGTGGATCTTGTCATATGAGCTATTTGAAGATGATTGATGTCTTTGAATGATCCCCTGGGGCTTTTTAGGGTTTCCCAAAGGTGATCCCTGATTTTAGTCCTTGATAGGCTCAAAAACCCTAGTCTGGTGACCTGAGTAAATCTGTACTCAGAGGACTGGGTGTCTAATCAATCATAGGTGAAAGAATGAAGCTCTTGAGTCCTATGATTATGTTATAGACTAATCCTTCTACTGATTGATCCTTTGCCTGAGTTTTCTTGTCTTTGAACATCCTCGATTAAATGCCAGATGAAGAAGTGACTGCTCTGGGTACTTGCTTTGACCTGATGAAAATCCTGAAGATATGTCATCTCAGGGGGGTCAAAAATTAGGGTATGACAAATGGGCCACATTTAATTAGTTTTACGAAAGAGTATTAGCGTCGTGTTAATTTGTGATCTTTTGATTATCATGCGAAAAGAAAAGAAAGAAATGTTTTTTAGGTTTTTTATTATTGTGCTCGCCAAGATTTCAAAATCACGTGTCTACGTATTACCATGTGCAATGGGAAAATCATAGCTTCGTCATGGTAGAAAACTACAAATTTGTTTGTTGATTTTAGCGAACGATGCTTAGTCGCATTCTAGCAGTTAAACGTTGTTTGTTAGCTCGCACATGGGAGGCTGAAGCGTTCGTTTGTATTGCGGTAGAATGGATGTGGTTGGATCGTATTTTAGCAGTTAAACGTTACTTGTGTGCTCGCACATGGGAGGCTTAAGCATTTGTTGGAATGAAAAGTCGGCTGGAAATATTTATTGGTGGGTTCCCTTTAATTCTCACTAATACTTACTATATATAGCACACCATTAGAGTTTTAAATTTCCAACTTATCCCCATAATACCCTTAGCCGAATTTACTATGAACAATGAAAATAATATATAAAAAAAATCTAACGAGAAAATTAAAAAATTAATTAAAGACAAACATTGAAAGGAACTGAAAAACAATAAATTTGAAGTACTGTTTATCATCCTTTTAAAGTATGGGCCCTGCAAGGTACCCAAAAACATATCAACCAACTCCCTATCAAGCACTGATGGTTGGACGCGAGCAGCCAACTCTTTCTATCTTTGGGCGTACTCCTTGAATGACCGGTTACTCTTTTGAGTAAAATTTTGAAATTGAGTACGGTTCGGAGCCATATTAGTGTATTATTGGTAATGCTTCAGGAATGCCATATCCAAGTCTTTCCAAGTGCGGATGTGGTTTCTCTCCAGTTGCATGTACCATTCCAATGATGCCCCACTGAGATTTCTTGAAAATAGTGGATGAGCAACTTATCATCGTGAGAATATGCGGCCATCTTCCGGATAAACATCGTAAAATGAGTTTTTGGACAGTTAACCCCTGTATACTTCTCGAAATCATACATCTTGAACTTTGGGGAACTTACCACATCTAGGACCAGACACATGTCGAGAGCATCCAGACCATATGCGCCTTCACCTTCTACGACTCTCATTCGTTCTTCAAGAATACGACACATTTGGACAGCTTCGGTATCCTAATGAGCTTTGATGTTCTTCACTGGATCTACCTCTTAAGGATTTTGCATGTGGTGTAAAAATTGAAGCTCTTTAGCAGCAAGAGGATGTGGGATATTCCCATCTTGAACAGTGGAGTGTCCTTGCATCGTAGAGATCTTAATGGATACAACGTTGCGCACTCTGGGGAGGAGAATCATACATTGGGTTAGTCACCACGTTGAAGTTTGATGTAGGATCAACATTCTTTGTAACAGCATGCTGAAAATTGTTCCTTGACAAAGTTAGCAGAGCTTCCAACATTTGGTTCATCTTGCCTTTCATGATGTCCATGTTCTCTCTAAATACTACTTATTCAGTTCCAATCGCTCCATTGTCGTTCAATAGTTACCACGAGTTTGTTATGGGTGTCGAGGAATCAACTAACTAGTTATGGAAAAGAGGTGATATGAGTTTTTTTTGTGGAGAAATATGTATGCATGCTAATGAATATGGACGCGTGATTTTTTTTTGTTTTTTACGCAAAATAATTTTTATGAAAATGCAGTAACATGTCATGTATGGATGTAAAAGGGAATGGACGACGTAGTATCAAATAACATGTGTAGAAGTTCTAAGGGTTTTGGATAAAGCGGTTCCTAGAGTCACATATCCCATTTGACAATAGTATCAATGTCACGTATACTCATTGGCAATAATACTATTAAGGTGATTTACTCTAGATGAGGTATCTGTGCCAACCAAATAAGACATACTTCAAGAAGGTCAACACTACACAACAATCGACTTTGGTGATTGAAGTATCCCTATGTTTTCAGCTCTCACTAACAATAACCAAGCAGAGTATGAAGCTTTCATCGCAATTATCACATTAGTAGTCAAGTTAGGGGCAGAAAATATTAAGTTACAAACAAATTCACAGCTAGTAGTATCACAAGACAAAAGAGATACTCAAACTAAAGACCCATTATTGTCGTAGTATGTCAACCTGACTAGTGAAAGATTATCGAAGTTAAAATATAATGAAATCTTGCACGTCCCTAGAGAGCATAATACCACAGAGGACGTCTTATTTAAGCTCTCCATAACTAGAGCCTCCAGTGTCAAACACTCCTTCATCCAGAAAACCCTGAGAAATCTAAGCATTAAAACTCCCTAAGGAGCAATGGAAATTACTGAAGACACATTGTGGTCCTCTTAGATCTCGCCTATCATCAAGTATATTGAACATGATATGATGCCTAGAAGCACACTTGAAGCCACCCTCAAGAAAATAAGGGAAATTTTATATGAAAAATTCCTATCGACCCTTCTACGAAATTGCCTCAAAGGAGAAGAAGCCATGTACACCCTCACTAAGGTACACAAAAGGATTTCCAAATAACACCTCAGCCCCAAGGTTATGGCTAAGAAAGTTCTTAGGGTAAGGTATTATTGGTCATCCATGATCCAGGATGTTAATGATTGTGTGAATAAATGTGAGCACTGTCAGAAGCATAAAGATGTTAACAATTTTCCCCATCAGAGTTACACATGTTGACTTCACTATGGCCTTTCTCATAAAGGGGTATGTACATTATTTTTCCCTTTCCTCTGGCCCCCAAGACAGTTGAAATTTTTTATTGTGGCATTTAATTATTTTACAATGTGGGGGGAATTCGAGGCCTTGGCAAAGATCAATGCCGCCAACATACTGAAATTCTTCAAGAAAAACATTTTTTACAGGTATGGAAGTCCCCCAATTCGTTATGAAGGACAATAGAATGCAGTTTACAGATAAGCATTTGAAGAAACTGCTTAAAGATTTAAAGGTCAAGCAACATTTCATGTGTGTAGAACATCCTCAAGAAAATGGGCAAGCAAAGAGCATACTTTTCTTTGCTTCCTTCCTACTACTAAGTTGCTTTCTTTATAGGCTAAAGGCTCCCATCTATGGTAGTTGACACAACAAGATCAACTAACTGAGTTTTTTTTAGGGGACCAAAAAGAAGATTTGAAGCATCTAAGGGAAATTGGGCCGATGAACTCCCACATATTATCGGCCATATATGAACACACCTCATTTGACAATGGGAGAAACCCTATTTTAACTTACTTCCAAGGTTGAAGTCTTTACTCCTGTTGAGATAGGAGTACTTAATTGGAGGAGGACACACCCCTCACTGGAAGAAGATCACGTGCAAGCCATCAGGGAAGAGGTAGACTTTTTAGAAGAGAAGATACCCTTTGTCTTTCTCATGAGAGCCATTGTAAATTAAGAAACTCCATCTAAGTACAAATAACGATTAAGGCCTCGAGACTTCCAGCCTGACGACCTTGTGTTTAGACGGACAGACGTAGGAGGAAAATATGTTGAGAACGGTAAGCTTACAGCTAACTAGGAATGACCATACATTATCATGACTAGCACATGGAATAGAGCATACACCATGGAGGCCTTATTGGGACAACCAACCCCAAGAACATTGTCATACCCCAATTTTTGACCTAAGATACCACCTCATATCATTTGCATATGCATCATTTGCATCACTAACAAATTGCATAGCTTGTGTTTGCTACTTGTGACTCAGCAGGGTTTAATCAAGAAATCACTCATCAGTAAAAGTAACAATAAATTAGGGTTTTGTTCTCCCTTCATCTCAAAAAAACCATCTTCATCAACAATCAACATTTAGTCCTCAAAGATTCATTTCAACAAGCTCAAAAGCTTTGAATCAACCAGATTAGGGTTTTGACTGAAGACATCATACTCCTGACTTTTGCTCAGGATTTGACCTAATGGCTTGGGACATGACCTCAATAACCCAAATGCATCGTCTTGACCTAATCTATTTGCTCAAGACATCTCCCACACAAGGATTGATCAACAGTGAAATTTCAGGTCATCACACTGGAATTTTGAACTATCAGGGACTGAAATTAGGGATCACATTTGGGAAACCTTAAAAAGCTTCAGGGAATTACTCAAAGAGTTCAATCATCTTCAAATAATCCCTATGTCAATATCCAATGGAAGTTGTACTTCAATTCAAGAGCCATAGTCATCAATTTCATCAGGTTCATAATTAGGATTTTTAACCTAATTCACCTAAACAACTGACTTTTTAATCAGGACATGGTGCCACAACTCAAACCATGGCTCAAGATCCTCTAATACCTCAATGTGATCCATTCATACCATTCATTTGGTGAGGATAGCTTGATTCACCTGTGTAATACGGTGAACTGACTTTATCGAAATGTCGCGGTTAAGCAAGAGTCGCCACCGACTTTTATTTTATCCAAATTAATTAGAAAGGCTAAAAGAACAGGAAAAACCTTTTAAATAAAATAGGGTTCGGGGGGTAATTATGCAAAGGGAAGGTGTAAGGCACCCTTTGCATCCATGGTTTTCCATGGGCTCTTAATTGCTTTGCTCTTTGTTTTCAGAAATGTAGAAGAAAAAGAATAGGGACTTTAGCTCGTAAATGAGCGTAGCCCTTTTGAAGGTTTATGAGAAAGAAAATGAAAAAAAAAAAATTTAGAGCAGGGCAAAGCAATTAAGGGCAATTACCTTATAGTTTGAAAAAGGAGTTCTTTTAGCCTTTCAGGGTGAAAGGGTCTATCCTTGCCATAATTGGGCAGGAAGCCTTTCATTTGGAGGTTGAAGGGTCATCGAGATCTCGTTCGCCATAAGACTGTCCCATGCCATAGGGAGGCAGGTAGTCTAAGGGAAGAATCAGAATAGCCTTTTCGTAGGCAGCCAGAGGATACCTCAGCCTTTTTGTAGGCAACTTCCGATGGTCGAGATCATGTGTATCGAAGGCAGCATCATTTGGGACCATGATCTTTAATCGAGGCAACATGGCTGAGGTATCCTCGTATTCGAGGGACTGGCTATTCTGCAAAAACACAAGGCAACAGGCAACAAGGCAACAGGCAACAAGGCAACAGGCAACAAGGCAACAGGCAACAAGCAACAAGGCAACAGGCAACAGAGAGGTTACCCCAGAAGTGTGCATGTATGCACCAATCACGTGATCAGTTTCAGATATTTATCTTATAGTTAAGTGACTCTAGATTCGATTTAAAGTTATCACTCCCTAAAATTACTAACCACAGCAATTAATAATTAAAGCAATAACGGGAGAGGGAAATTGAAACCAGCGGAGGGAGAGGGAAATTGAAACCAGCGGAATAATAAACAATTAAGTCTAACATAAGTAATAATTAGGGTTTAGGGTTACCGACTATGCGAAGCTTTGGCATTTGGCAAACCCTGAAAAGGTGGGAAAAATAGAAAGCAAAATAAAAACAGGGTGAGTGCATTATCAGTTCGGAGGAAAACGTTACTAACCCTAAAAATAAAGAATAAAGGAATTTAAAATAAATAAAGTAGATAGGCACTTAGCTTCGAATTTGATCTGATATGGTTGGCGGGAAGCCTCGGGGTTAACCCTGAAAAATGGCAAAGCAAAGGCAAAAAGTGAATGTAGGCAAGACAAACCCTGATTTAAAAGGAAATAAAATAGACTTTAACATAATAACTAAATAGAATACTTAGCTTCGAATTCTGAAGGCGCGTAGTCGGAAGGCGTTTGAAAAGTCAACCCTGAAAAAGCACAGAAAAGACATATTCTCAGTGTAGGATTAATTCTTGTAAACCCTGATTAGGGCGCGAATAAAATAATGTCAACGATTTAATTAATTCACGACCTAATTAATTAAACCGAGAAGAGAAAAAAATAAAGATCAGACACAAGGTTTTTTTTATGGATTTTTTAGAATAAAAAACAGAATAAATATGAATTTTTGAATATATAAGTAAATAAAAATAATAAATAATAAATCTATAAAATAATTTAAATGAAATAAATATTATATGTGAATAAATAAATAAATAAATAAATAAGAAAAAAGAAAATAATATAAAAAGATAATTTAAATAAAATATATATATATATATATATATATATATATATATATATATATATATATATATATATATATATATATATATATAAATAATAAGATGAATAAATTAATAAGGTTTTGAAAATGGGACATATAATATTTTTATTATGATAAAGAAAAAGAATTTAAAACAATATATGTATATATAAATAAAATAAGAAAAATAAAATAAGAGTAAGTAAAAGAAATATAAAAGAAAACAAAAAAACAATTGTTGTGCAATTAAAAAGAAAAAAAATTGGGACTTATCGTTTATGATCCGGTGCTGCGCATCAGGGGGGACTATGATACGCCTTCATCATTAGGTGCGTTGGATGAAGACTTAATGAGGTCTGATGGCCGATGGAACGCGTGTGCATGGCCTACCATGCGTCTTAATGCATCTGATCACCCAGCCATTTGAAATTTCGCGCGCGCGAGAAGGCCCAATCCGGAAGGGACACGTCGTCGTCTCCTTCACAAAATTTTCAGAGTTGGCCTTTTAGAGCGCTTTTTGCAAGAACGCTGTAAAAGGATGATACCTTCTACACCTGCAAAATAGCGAACACGACTAAAACGCTACAGAAATTTGGCGCGACCCCCTCAAAAGGATCGTCCAGTATCACTGAACCTGAATATGGCCTTGATTTGGCTTAATTTTACCTGTGCATAAAAGCCCTAATTGAAGCTCACGAGCCCTAACAATGGCATATTACTCGAGACAGCATAAGAACACAATTAATTATCCAGAAACGGTCACAACATTAAGGCAAGCACAAATATACAATCAAATATGAGTAATGATGCTTGTGCTATGCAAATCGATGAAAAATAGAAAACGGCAAACCGAGGGGTATACGTGATGATTCAAAGTGCGTTCTTCGCGTGTGAGGATTGGGATAGCTTCAGTGAACACTAGGGAACGTGTTGGGATGCGCAAGAACTTCTGAATTGGCCTTCAACTCAAAAATGCCTTTTGAATTTTCTTTGACTTTTGCACTCGGGTTTGGCTTCTTGGATGCAGAAAAATTCCAATCCTTGTGCTTATGGACTTGATCAGTATATATAGGGGAATGATTAGGTCAAGAGAAATTGATCAAATCTCTTTTGAATCTTGAATTGAATGTGATGAAAATTTGATTTACAATATGTTATGAAATCCTTCTATATTTGGCCAAAAGTAATCCAATCTTTTTTATTTTTATTTTGCACGAAAATTATATAAATAATAAGGTATAAATGTGATTGGATTTGATTCAAAACCAATTTCCTTCCAAATCTCATAATTTTCTTTAATTTTATTGAATTTTAAATGAATAAAAATTCTTATAAAATTAATTAAAATCAAATAAATTCGTGGAAAATGGTTTATGGGCTCTCAATGTCACAAGGAACAAGTTTGGGTCTTAAAAATATAGGCCCATTAGCAAGAAAATTCAAACTCCTTCGCATTTTTCCCTCCAAAATAGTCCAACTTTGACAAGGCCTATTTCTCTCAATTTTTGAGGTATGGAAGTGTTCTAGGATTTTTTAGAAACCTTAGAGAGTCCTCTAACCAGTGTCTTTGGTCTCATATCAAAATTATTTTCTATGCTCCTTGTGTGTCCTTTTGAAAAAAGTGACTTTTTGTTGACTTTTGAAAAGGACCTGTAATGTTTTGGTCCATATCTCTCAAATGAAGCATTTTTAGACTTGGCATGTGAGAGACAAAGTTGTAGAGAATCAAATTTCCTTCAAAATGAGCTTTGGGTGAAAAATTTATGATGTTCCATGTGAGAGTTACGGCTGGTCAAAGTTCAGTTGACTTTTTCCTATGAAAACCCTAATTTAGAAACTTTTTGATTTGTTGATTTTTTATCTTTCCTTGATGAACCATGATCAATTCTTGATCAAATGGTGAATGATACTTCAATATGAGGATGTTGACAAAAAATTAGGAGTTTTGACTGTATTTTGACCACAGTTGACTTTTAGGTCAACCAGTCGATTATTGATCGTTTGGGCCATTGAGTGAGCAATCTTTGAGCTAAGACTTGATACTTGTCATGGAGGTAATGTGAGATATGTTGAGCCATATAGGATGCCTTGGAGCCATTGATTCATTGTTTTTCCTTTGAACAACCCAATCCCTAGTTTATGAGCCTTGTATAGGAGAATGTGTCTAGGAGCTTTATGTGTTGATTTGAATTTGTATAAGAGAAATAGTATGGGAAAATTTTGGGGTATGACATCTGCCCCTGTTCAATTATCTTAAACCTGAAGATGTAGAGTGGTTTGTATGCCAGTCGGTATCTGAAGGTGGAAGATGATTGAACACTAGAATACCAAGAAATTTGCCCTAGCTGAAGTAGGGACCTTTGTCGGAGATGGGCTTGAAGATGCCATCCAGTTGAGCATGCATTAGACTATGTTTGAAGTGTTTGAGAAGTAGTTGTTTGAATGTTGATCGTTTAAGGAACCGTCCAAGGTATCGATTTAAATCTGAGGGTAGATTGTTTAAGGAACCGTCTGAGGTATCGACTTTAAATCTGAAGGTAGATCATTTAAGGAACCGTCTGAGGTATCGACTTAGATCCGAAGGTAGATCATTAAGGAACCGTCCAAGGTATTGACTTAGATCCGAAGGTAGATCATTAAGGAACCGTCCAAGGTATCGACTTAGATCCGAAGGTAGATCATTAAGGAACCGTCCAAGGTATCGACTTAGATCCGAAGGTAGATCATTAAGGAACCGTCCAAGGTATCGACTTAGATCTGAAGGTAGATCATTAAGGAACCGTCCAAGGTATCGACTTAGATCCGAAGGTAGATCATTAAGGAACCGTCCAAGGTATCGACTTAGATCCAAAGGGTAGATCATTAAGGAACCGTCCAAGGTATCGACTTAGATCCAAAGGGTAGATCATTAAGGAACCGTCCAAGGTATCGACTTAGATCTGAAAGGTTTTGAAGTTGTTTATTTGACTGCAGCAATAACCTGAAAAAGGCAAAGTTAGTTTTTTTATGCCATGTCATGATGCATGTAATGCGTTATGTGATGGGACTCTCAAAATAAATGAGAACCTTGCATGTTATGTACGCATTTGTCGCGATGCATTATGTATTATGTATGGTCATGTATGCAATTGTATGATGTATGGCGTAATGAGTCCCTCAGAATAAATGAGAAACTTTGTATGAAATGTATGCGATGTATGAATATGTTTATGATTTATGACGTATGACTATGATTTATGCTATTTGACACATCTTGATTGAGAAGGTGGATCTCCGTGTCATTATAATTTTGATGTTTGATCTTATCTTGAAGATGCTCAGCTGGGGATTTATGATTTCTGCTTGGGGACGATTAGTAACTTGATGTACCCTGATTGGGGATTAGAAATATTAATAGACCATGTTGGAAAAGAGCAAAGTGTTGGAGAACCGGTAGTGTTGAAGATGTAAACTCTGTTGGGGAGTCATGTCTTTGTCGGGACGAGTATGTTTGAAGATATCTTCTTGAGAATTGCTATGTGGGGATGTGATCTTGTGAAATCGGTTTTGTGGGAAGCCCTGGATGTCTTGAACGTTGCCCCCAGTATTATAGTAACTGCCATTCCTGGACTCGTATTGATTGGAAAACACCAGTGAGTATTGATCGAGGTGTTGAACATGCCTTGCATAACTTTGCCCCATCTATTAGGGAGTTTGAAGAGATTTGCCTCGTGAGGACCTTGTGACATATATTATGGGTGATGCCCCTAGTACTCATAAACTCTGGGTGATGCCCCTGACTGATCGGGAAATAGCTTCGGACCCACTTGGATGCATGCCCCTGATTGTTTTGGCATCTCTGAGAGATTCTCAGAATCTTGACTTGGTTGCCCCAGATTGATCGGGAACTAGTTTGAAACCCACTTGGGATGTATGCCTTTGACTATTTGGCATTTGAGAGATTCTTGGAATCTTGATCTGATTGCTCCAGATTGATTGGAATTCTTTGATAGATTCTCGGAATCTTGACCTGACTGCCTCAGGTTGATTGGATAAACCATGTCATTCCCCTTGTATACATAAGAGACATTGCTTCTGAAGTGATTTTGTCTGTCGGGATAACTTTCAGTCATTAGTTGTACCATGTGCAAATTCTTCCTGATGCTAACATTCGAAATTATGTAGCAAAATATGTTTAATAATGAATTCATGAGATGCAGTGCGTATGTCTGTCTTGATTTTTTTTGAAAGCATTAAAACACAAGATGTAAAAAGCGTGATGTTTATAAAATGTGATGTTTATAAAACGTGATGTTTGTAAAAGGAGATATCAACTCAACTTTTATGGCAAACCTTAAGGAGTCAGGATACCTTTTTGGTGACAGTATGCTTTCGAACTAACCATGCTTCAGTTAGGACTTTAAAGGGTTGTAACGTGGCTTGGTTCATGGTTTAAGAAACAAAGGATAATGGCTCAAAAATTTATTTATACCCATCCCAATCTTCGTGATGTTCTTCGATCCTATGCTCAGTTAACTTTGCGTTTCAGCTTTAGCAAAGCTTGAAGTATTAACATCGATATTTGATGGTGATTGAAGCACCAGAAGTTTATTTAGACAGGCAGTCCTCTTTTTGTAATTCTTTCTCTCTTTTTTTTCCGAGGGTTTGTAGTGACCTCTTTTTTTGACATTGATTTTATTATCCCTAACTTTTGCCTGAACTGTTAATTTTGAGGTTACAGACAGCGGGATGTTTTGATTTTTGATAAGTCTCCTTCATAGGTTTTGACTTAACAACTTTTCTTTTTGGTGCATATTGACTGCCTGACTTAATGGTTGCGGGAACCCAATCATTATTCGTGTAAATAACAGCTAAGATAATCGAGTTAACTGAGTAACTACCCTGCCCCGGGTTATGATCAAGGGTTTAATCTGTACGAGAAAAAAACTTCTACTTCTTAGGCTCAAAGGGGTTGACGAGGGATTAACATCCTTATATCTCCACTGTTTAGGAATTGAAACAATGCCTATACATCGTCAGCATAGTCTGTTCGAAAGCATACTGTATGAGGTTGCGGTATCATTTTCGTCATCCTCCCTCAAAAGGCTTAAAGCTTAGCAGGAGTTGAATATCACAAAACATATGCAAAGTAAAGACATGATTTAAAATGAGTGATAGCGAAATAATTTATTCAAGACAAACATATGCAATGCACTAATGATGATTATTAAAACAGATAATGTCTATCATAAGTCGAATGTTTAAACAAACAGAAAGGAAAATTTGCAAATAAAAGTAAATCTAATGATTCGAAAGACATCCTTCTAGCCATTCACAACATCAGCAGTCTTGTTGTGATTAGGCATGGGAGCAGTGATCACGTTAGGGGTTGCAGGAGGGTCGAACTCAATTTCGCCTGCGTCGATCATATCTTGAATCTTGTTCTTCAATGGCCAACAATTCTCTGTGTCATGTCCAGGACTATTAGAATGATATGCGCATTTCGCATTAAGTTTATAGCCAGGAGTGGAGGTGTTAGGATTCTTAGGAGGTTCCCTCAGAGTAATCAATTCGATCTTCAACATATGTTGTAATGCTTGAGCCAATGTTGTATTAATTTTGGTGAATTGACGCTTAGGTGCATCTGGCTTGCGTCGTTGTTGTGGAGCTGGTGTAGAGATCAGAACTGCCCCCCCCAGATTGGTTGTGTTCATTACGCCTTTTTAGATTGTACACATCGTTAGCCATGTAAGGCTTCTCAAGTGAGTTAAAGTCAATGATCTTGTCATCAATGAGGTCTTGAATCTTGCGCTTCAATTGCCAACAATCCTCTGTATCATGACCAGGACTATTCGAATGATAAGCACATCTTGCATGGTACTTGTACCCAGGAGTGGGATCGGTAGGAAATGAATATGGAGGCAATAGAGTTATCAAATTTTGATTGAGCAGTTGTTGCAAAACTCGAGACAGCGGCACGTGCAATGGAGTAAATGCTCGCTTAGGTTTGGATTTCCGATTATCTTTACCACCTTGATGCTTATGTTGATTCTTCTCCTTCTTGATCAGAAGTTCCTTCAATTCTTCTTGCCCCTTGGCCAAGTTAAGGATCATCTCTCGGAACTGGTTGTTCTGAGCCTGAAGATTTTTGACAGATTGTTCGAGATCCATTTTTCTCACTGAAATAAACAACGAGGTTGGATGAGGGATCTATTGTAAGAAACCTGTTATGCGATGTTATGAATGCAAATGAAATATTTTCGAGGATCTTTAGGAATTTAGTTAGCAACATTTAGGAAATGATTTGGTTGCGTCTTTGTCTGAAGAATTCTGAATTTCGTCTTTGAACATCCTTCTTTGAGAATCAAGCTCACCATATCGAGTGGGTCATCGCCTCCGATTCGGGATGCTTCTGAATTTGAAGTTATATGGCTAGAGAAAAATAAATCCTCTTGCCCCTTGATAGGTATTGAGTCTCTAAATTGGAAGGTATGTGGCCAGAGGAAAATAAATCCTCTTGCCCCTTGATAGGAATTCAGTCTTTGATAAAGGCACCTGAAATTGTGCGCCCTAAATTCCTAAGATCCTTGAAAGGGTTAGTTAATCATGTTATGCTTATGATGTCATGATGTCATGTGAATGCAGTGCATTAGGCATAGTGTGAGATAGTAAGGACAAACAAGTCATTTTAACAAGACCTGCAAGGAAACGAAGGTTAGTAGCAAACACAGGCAAGTTACGCAAGTCACACAAGTCACACAATTTTTGGCTTAAGGCTTGCATGGGGTCTGATCAGGTGTCCTTCCCAAGGGTATTTCTATGGATAAGGAGATTTCAGCAACTGGTTCTACAAGTTATCCAGAATTGTCAGCCCTTCTAAAGCACCCTCGGACATGATACATTCGCATCATGCAATGATACTTTGGGAAAGGACCTATCTGACTTGTAGCATCGGGTAGCGACTAGTTCTCAACATTTGTCAAGAGTAGTCCCCCTACTACGTTCCTAAAGGCCAGGATGGGTTAAGGGTAACTAAAGGTCCTTGAGCTCCGGCGCACCCATAGACACATACATAGATCTCCCTCATTTGAGAAAGTTGTGCATATGCTATGGAGTCCTAACTCAAGTGTGAACTTCATATTGACTCATCTCCCACATATGTGAAAGAGGTCGCCATGACTATGCCACTCCTAATCTTAAGTGTTCTTGAATCCGGGTGTAGGAATCGTCCTTCAGTTAATTCCAAAAACGCCACTGAAAAATAAAACAAACAAAGCAAGCAATAGAAAACATTTAAAGTGTTCCTAAACTTTTAAGGTAACCCCTCTTTTATAAGAAAATTCTCCCCAGCAGAGTTGCCAGTTCTATAATACGGTGAACTGACTTTATCGAAATGTCGCGGTTAAGCAAGAGTCGCCACCGACTTTTATTTTATCCAAATTAATTAGAAAGGCTAAAAGAACAGGAAAAACCTTTTAAATAAAATAGGGTTCGGGGGGTAATTATGCAAAGGGAAGGTGTAAGGCACCCTTTGCATCCATGGTTTTCCATGGGCTCTTAATTGCTTTGCTCTTTGTTTTCAGAAATGTAGAAGAAAAAGAATAGGGACTTTAGCTCGTAAATGAGCGTAGCCCTTTTGAAGGTTTATGAGAAAGAATATGGAAAAAAATTTAGAGCAAGGCAAAGCAATTAAGGGCAATTACCTTATAGTTTGAAAAAGGAGTTCTTTTAGCCTTTCAGGGTGAAAGGGTCTATCCTTGCCATAATTGGGCAGGAAGCCTTTCATTTGGAGGTTGAAGGGTCATCGAGAGCTCGTTCGCCATAAGACTGTCCCATGCCATAGGGAGGCAGGTAGTCTAAGGGAAGAACCAGAATAGCCTTTTCGTAGGCAGCCAGAGGATACCTCAGCCTTTTCGTAGGCAACTTCCGAGGGTCGAGATCATGTGTATCGAAGGCAGCATCATTAGGGACCATGATCTTTAATTGAGGCAACATGGCTGAGGTATCCTTGTATTCGAGGGACTGGCTATTCTGCAAAAACACAAGGCAACAGGCAACAAGGCAACAGGCAACAGAGAGGTTACCCCAGAAGTGTGCGTGTGTGCACCAATCACGTGATCAGTTTCAGATATTTATCTTATAGTTAAGTGACTCTAGATTCGATTTAAAGTTATCACTCCCTAAAATTACTAACCACAGCAATTAATAATTAAAGCAATAACGGGAGAGGGAAATTGAAACCAGTGGAGGGAGAGGGAAATTGAAACCAGCGGAATAATAAACAATTAAGTCTAACATAAGTAATAATTAGGGTTTAGGGTTACCGACTATGCGATGCTTTGGCATTTGGCAAACCCTGAAAAGGTGGGAAAAATAAAAAAGCAAAATAAAAACAGGGTGAGTGCATTATCAGTTCGGAGGCAAACGTTACTAACCCTAAAAATAAAGAATAAAGGAATTTTAAATAAATAAAGTAGATAGGCACCTAGCTTCGAATTTGATCTGATATGGTTGGCGGGAAGCCTCGGGGTTAACCCTGAAAAATGGCAAAGCAAAGGCAAAGAGTGAATGTAGGCAAGACAAACCCTGATTTAAAAGGAAATAAAATAGACTTTAACATAATAACTAAATAGAATACTTAGCTTCGGATTCTGAAGGCGCGTAGTCGGAAGGCGTTTGAAAAGTCAACCCCGAAAAAGCACAGAAAAGACATATTCTCAGTGTAGGATTAATTCTCGTATACCCTGATTAGGGCGCGAATAAAATAATGTAAACGATTTAATTAATTCGCGACCTAATTAATTAAACCGAGAAGAGAAAAAAATAAAGATCAGACACAAGGTTTTTTTTATGGATTTTTTAGAATAAAAAACAGAATAAATATGAATTTTTGAATATATAAGTAAATAAAAATAAAAAATAATAAATCTATAAAATAATTTAAATGAAATAAATATTATATGTGAATAAATAAATAAATAAATAAATAAATAAGAAAAAAGAAAATAATATAAAAAGATAATTTAAATAAAATATATATATAAATAATAAGATGAATAAATTAATAAGGTTTTGAAAATGGGACATATAATATTTTTATTATGATAAAGAAAAAGAATTTAAAACAATATATGTATATATAAATAAAATAAGAAAAATAAAATAAGAGTAATTAAAAAAAAATATAAAAGAAAACAAAAAAACAATTGTTGTGCAATTAAAAAGAAAAAAAATTGGGACTTATCGTTTATGTTCCGGTGCTGCGCATCAGGGGGGACTATGATACGCCTTCGTCATTAGGTGCGTTGGATGAAGACTTAATGAGGTCTGATGGCTGATGGAACGCGTGTGCATGGCCTACCATGCGTCTTAATGCATCTGATCACCCAGCCATTTGAAATTTCACGCACGCGAGAAGGCCCAATCCGGAAGGGACACGTCGTCGTCTCCTTCACAAAATTTTCAGAGCTGGCCTTTTAGAGCGCTTTTTGCAAGAACGCTGTAAAAGGATGATACCTTCTACACCTGCAAAATAGCGAACACGACCAAAACGCTACAGAAATTTGGCACGACCCCCTCAAAAGCCCTAATTGAAGCTCACGAGCCCTAACAATGGCATATTACTCGAGACAGCATAAGAACACAATTAATTATCCAGAAACGGTCACAACATTAAGGCAAGCACAAATATACAATCAAATATGAGTAATGATGCTTGTGCTATGCAAATCGATGAAAAATAGAAAACGGCAAACCGAGGGGTATACGTGATGATTCAGAGTGCGTTCTTCGCGTGTGAGGATTGGGATAGCTTCAGTGAACACTAGGGAACGTGTTGGGATGCGCAAGAACTTCTGAATTGGCCTTCAACTCAAAAATGCCTTTTGAATTTTCTTTGACTTTTGCACTCGGGTTTGGCTTCTTGGATGCAGAAAAATTCCAATCCTTGTGCTTATGGACTTGATCAGTATATATAGGGGAATGATTAGGTCAAGAGAAATTGATCAAATCTCTTTTGAATCTTGAATTGAATGTGATGAAAATTTGATTTACAATATGTTATGAAATCCTTCTATATTTGGCCAAAAGTAATCCAATCTTTTTTCTTTTTATTTTGCACGAAAATTATATAAATAATAAGGTATAAATGTGATTAGATTTGATTCAAAACCAATTTCCTTTCAAATCTTTTAATTTTCTTTAATTTTATTGAATTTTAAATGAATAAAAATTCTTATAAAATTAATTAAAATCAAATAAATTCGTGGAAAATGGTTTATGGGCTCTCTCTGTCACAAGGAACAAGTTTGGGTCTTAAAAATATAGGCCCATTAGCAAGAAAATTCAAACTCCTTCGCATTTTTCCCTCCAAAATAGTCCAACTTTGACAAGGCCTATTTCTCTCAATTTTTGAGGTATGGAAGTGTTCTAGGATTTTTTAGAAACCTTAGAGAGTCCTCTAACTAGTGTCTTTGGTCTCATATCAAAATTATTTTCTATGCTTCTTGTGTGTCCTTTTGAAAAAAGTGACTTTTTGTTGACTTTTGAAAAGGACCTGTAATGTTTTGGTCCATATCTCTCAAATGAAGCATTTTTAGACTTGGCATGTGAGAGACAAAGTTGTAGAGAATCAAATTTCCTTCAAAATAAGCTTTGGATGAAAAATTTCTGATGTTCCATGTGAGAGTTACGGCTGGTCAAAGTTCAGTTGACTTTCTCCTATGAAAACCCTAATTTAGAAACTTTTTGATTTATTGATTTTTGATCTTTCCTTGATGAACCATGATCAATTCTTGATCAAATGGTGAATGATACTTCAATATGAGGATGTTGACAAAAAATTAGGAGTTTTGACTGTATTTTGACCACAGTTGACTTTTAGGTCAACCAGTCGATTATTGATCGTTTGGGCCATTGAGTGAGCAATCTTTGAGCTGAGACTTGATACTTGTCATGGAGGTAATGTGAGATATGTTGAGCCATATAGGATGCCTTGGAGCCATTGATTCATTGTTTTTCCTTTGAACAACCCAATACCTAGTTTATGAGCCTTGTATAGGAGAATGTGTCTAGGAGCTTTATGTGTTGATTTGAATTTGTATAAGAGAAATAGTATGGGCAAACTTTGGGGTATGACAACCTGAAATCTCCAGAAACGCGATCCGCCTGAAAAAGTCGACTGTACAAGATCACCATTGACTTTTTGGAAATTTTGGTCAACCATGACTTTTAAAGTTTTAAATCATCAATATATGATATTTGAAGTCATTTGATCAAGAAAAATTAAGAAAATCAATCAAGAATCAAAAAGTCAAAAGTTTGACTTTTCATACTTAGAAAATTTTCTAAGTGTTTTCAAGGTTTTTTTCCAAACTTTGGAAGGGAATATCTCAAAATTTCACCTACAAACTGAAAAAAACTTCCAACATGAAAGTTGTAGATTTTGATCCAATTAACAACTTTGTCACATATAATTTTTTTCCATAAGATTAACCATTTAAGAGATATGGAGCTTCAAAGTTGGTATCTTTAGAAAAATTCACTAAATACTTCATTTTTTCCAAAGTTCATGGATCTTTTTCACCCATTTCCTTAAAGATCTTGAATAAGCTTTCAACTAGGGATTTGAAGTACATAACAAGAGCTTTCTAAAATGTCCAAGAGCATGACAAAATATTGAGTGGAGCTATGGTTTTGAATTTTGCCATTAGTGACCATTTCACTTGAAATTACAAACCATTTTCACAAAGTTATGAACACTATATGACCTATAATACAAGCAATGACCTCTTGCAACTCCAAAGGGCAAGATCAAAGCATTAAAGATTGGATAGGAAAGAATCTCCAAACACTTGAGATTTTTAACCATGGTTAAAGGTTTTAACCTTTTGCATTTAATGCAAAGATGCCATTTTATCTCTTAGTGTCAAATCATCATTCTAATCTCAACTTGCAAAGCTTAAACTTCAGAATTCTTGGCCTATAAATAGAGGTCATTTCTCCATTCAAAATCACACCAAAACCTTCCAAAGCATAGGTTTTCTCTTTCTTTCTTAAGTTGCAAGTTTCTTGAATTTCAAAGAGGTAGAAATCTCAACCTCCAAATCCTTGAAGTTATGGCCAAAGTGATGGTTCTAACATCTCATAAACATCATATGGGATGTGTTTGATCCACTCACACACCCCAAAACACCCTAAAACTCAGAATCATCATCTCACCTCCATGTTTGCATAAAGTGAGCCTTAACATGCCAATTTCCATTCTAGCTCATTTCTGTCCAAATTAACACTTAAAACATCATCCATATATCACATATGAACTATCCAAACAATCACATATAGCCTGTAACCTCATAATCATCAAGCTCGATTCATACTTAGCCCTACTGCAGATCGGGTTCCACACTTTGATCCAGATGAATTCAATTCATTCCAAGCATCCAAACATGTTCCATAAGGTCCATTGAAGCTGTCCAGATCAAGAAACAACATCTGTAACACCTCCAGGCACGAATTCAATTTCCAGTTTTGCAAACTTTCAAGGTAAGTGCTTTGAACTTCAAACTCCATCATACATGCATCATAAATGAAAAATTGATTTGCCATCATGTTTCTGCATATGTATGGATCATTAACCCTCAATCAATTGCTAATTATCTTGCACATACACGATTTCATGATCAATCTCATAATTAGGGTTCTTCGTGTTCATCAGAAAATCAATGATCTTAGAGTGAAAATAAATGAAATTAAATGTTACCATCATGTTCCTTGTGAAAAATCGAGCAAGTTAGGCTATTCACTTGATCAAATTGGTTCAGTTTTAAGAAAATTCAAAATCAAAATAGGGTTAGTGTTCTTGGCGCCATTTTTGCGAAGGAAATTTGAAAATTGAGTTTGAAATATAATCAAATGAACGCGTGTTACTTATAAGCTGTGCGCGCAGCTCAGTTGGCAAGTGTTTTGGTTGATAACCTCCAGGTCGTGGGTTCAACACCCTTAGGGACCAAACCTTCTTTTTTAACACTTATTTTCTTCATTTTTTTTCACAAATTCAACACTTGTTTTAACCAATCAAAATTCATCATTTTTACTTCATTTTTTGTACACTTCTCATTTAATATACATATTTTATGAATATCCTAAAAAAATCACAAAAAAATATTTAGTTAATATAATTTTATTAGGTTTAAAATGACTTGTTTTTAAGTGTTTTTTAATACTTTAAATATTTTTTTAACTTGATTTTCAAAACCTAATCACTTGTAAATATTTTGTGATCAAACCCTAATCACTTAGGTCTTAATTAGGTATAAGCTTTGTCTTTATCTTAATTAAGTTGACTTTTGTCAAAATTCAAACCGTTTTCAACAACGATCAAAGTTTTTCAAACGACGAAACCTCGCGTTTTTAACAAAACAATCAACCATGTTTTATAAAATAAAACATGGGCATCCCTTATGGTATAAGTCCTATTCCTTTGTATAAAATTAGGTTTTTCTCATTGTATATATACCTATCTTTTTTTACCTCGATCAATTTGATTTAAACCCTCGAATAACAAATCAAAAATTAGGGTTTTCTTCAAAATCTTCTTGGGCCTCCCTCAAGGTATAAGTCCCAACCCCCTTTGTAAATATTTGTTTACATAGCTTTGAATAAACTCATTGGGCCTCTCCCCGAGTATAAGTCCCAATTCCCGTGTACATAACCTTGTTTGACAAGCCGTTCATCCTTAAAGCTATATTTCCTTCATAAACTCCAATGTACACACACACTTTGTCATATATGTACTTGTTCATATACTTGTTCATGTTTGTTCATATACTTGTTCATACTTGTTCATATGCTTGTTCATGTTATATATGTTTGTTCAACTTAGTACAACACTAGGTTCCCCATAGCCTCCTATTGGGCTTCGTGCAAAGAATCTCCCTTAGCTAGGTTAGGACATAGAGTATGGTTTCCCGGTGAAATCGCTCTAAGAGCTCAAACCAACTATACCATGCCTCCTCTTGGGCTTCGTACAAACGACTGTGCCTCCCATAGCCTCCTCTTGGGCTTACAATGCAAGGACCCTCGATTGTCCCTCCCATAGCCTCCTCTTGGGCTTACAATGCAAGGACCCTCGAATAGCCTCCTCTTGGGCTTCATTCAAGGACCCACGGGCTTCTTATAAGCATCCCCATATCCAAATCAAATACCCTAGGAGATTAGACATTTATCATCTCTATGATAGGAGTATCTCTTCTATATCATCACAATCAAACTTTCTTTTTGCCACAAGTCTGGCTAATTAATCAAAAGTTTTTGCCACAAGGCTGGCTTATCAAAACTTTTTGTCACAAGGCTGGCTCATCAAAACTTTTTGCCACAAGGCTGGCTTATCAAAAGTTTTTGCCACAAGGCTGGCTAATCAAACTTGTTTTTGCCACAAGGCTGGCTAAACAAAACATCTTTATCATTCTAAGAACCATAAGTGGCACAGCCCAGGTCTTATAATGAAAAGATTCAAACAAAATCAAACAGATGTATGTGATGAAATAGAGTAGATACATCGAGCATTTAGATGACATTTGTCTCTTATCCTTTGCTTCCACTAGCATAAGTGGGAACTACGATTGCTCTGACTTTCTCAACATCCCTTTGAGAATACGTAGGCACAAGGTCGTATCCTTGGCGAGCAAAACTTATATCTCCCTCAAACCACTCAAACCTTAGCACCCGTAGACCCCGAGCTACAGATGCTCTGATTTCCTCTAAGGGATATGTATGCAGAAGATTGCGATGATCTTTGCGAGCATAATCAAACAAACACCTTAGGTCCCACCTATCTCACAACAGAAAACCTCCTTAATAGCATAGCAAGAAATAAACAGACAAACATAACAAAGAAACCTATAGAGTACTATAGATACGTAGGGTGCTAATACTTTCCCTTCGTATAACCAACCCCTTACCCGGAATCTCTCCCCCTTTTTTGCATTGCTTTTAATTTTGTATTATTTGCTTTGCATATCTTTTAAGGTTTGTGCAACTTTTTTTCCTTTTCCTACTTTGGAAACAATAAAAAGTTTAGTCGTGACAAAAAAACAAAAATCATTTTCTTGAGCACTCGAGCCCAAAGAAGGCATCTGGTGTCTCATCCCGATTTTCACGCGACAAACATGGAATGCAACCAACCTCAAACTGTATTTTAGCTAAAGTTTTCTTCTGAATTGCACCTATGTAGATCAGAAAGAACTCTCTTATGTAATACCTTTGAGGTAAATAATGCAATAATCTCTGTTAAGTTATATGATTGTTTTTCCTAAATATAGAACAAGACACACGACCGACACGGCAAAACCCAAAATTGGACGTTTGAAGATACATTCGACATACCCCTTCTTGGTATATAGCCATTAAAGAGGTGGTGGAGCCCCTAGGTACCTTGACATCGAACCAATTTTTCACTTGGGCTACACCGCATATATGATGAATTAAAATCATACAAGAAGATATGATGAAATAAAATCATGAAAGAGTATTTGACGAAGATAAAATAATAGAAAATTATATGATAAAATAAAATCATTAAAGACTATATGAATAAATAAAATCATGAAAGACTATATGATGAAATAAAATCATAATAGGCTAGAACAACAAAATGAAATAGATCGAACGCGGGGTGATGAAATATAATCACCTATAAAAGAAAAGCAATAAGTAAAATTCATGCAAAGGAAGGAATTTAATCAATTATAAAATAAGAGTTATAAAGTTCATGTAAAATTCTATGAGAGAGGACAAGACGAAGTTTTCATTGAAGTAACGGCTCCAAAAAGTCTTGGGAACAGTGAGCACACAATTCATTATCGTGCATTACGTCCTACAAAAGTGGAAAAGTGATGTACTGTTGTACCATGTTTCTTCTTTTGTAAGTTTCAGATCGTTCTTCAGTTGTGATGTACTTCTTATCTGAAGTAGAGAGTGCAGTGAAAAGATCAAGTAACATAGACGTTCCAAGAGAGAGAATCCTTCAGATACTGAAAGAAGTCTTCAGAGTCAAAAGTAGCAGTCTATCTGAACGACGCATTCTGATTTCTGAACTGGAAGAAATAAGCATTTTTGAACTGAATTCTGATTTCTGAATAGTCGCTTTACTTCAGTATATTTGTAGATCCTTTTTCTGATGAGTTATTCAACATTCTTCAGAAATGTTGATGTCTCTTCAGAACTTAGATGAATAGTTCTTCTGATGTGTGATGACGCTGATTCTGATGATTATCTGGACAACAATCCTAATCAACCAAAATAGTGAATCTGCACACTTAAGAACCTATTAGAGTACAATTTTTTCATATAAATATATGTATTTTTATCATCAAAACTTAAAGATTGAATGCAGAACCAAATCTTGTTCTAACAATCTCCCCCTTTTTGATGATGACAAAACCATGTATTTTGATGTAACAATTTTACAGGGTAATATCACAAAAATAAACAAATTAGAGTTTAGATAGAGAAAACTCCCCCTAAGTTGTACACACTCCCTCTGAGTCAAAGACTTACAAATTTTATAAAGAAGGGATAAATGAGCATTGTTTGGAAGACTCCACCTAAGTTAAACAATCTCCCCCTGAATCTAAAAATTAAGACTTTAATAGAGATGAAGGGTTCTTCTTAGCCATGTTAATATTTCATCTGATCATGTTATAAGTATTCACTTTAGTCAAAGCATCAGATATCAGAGCATTTAGATCTTTAAATGAAGGAGCTTGTGATTATTCATAAGTTAGAGTACATATCTCTCATGCATCTCAAAACTTGGTTAATCATATCAAAGTGCAATAAAATCATATCATACTTGATAGAATAGTATTAGAAAATTTGATTCATTCATATCAAAGTTAGAATATGTGAATAAAATATTTATGGTCATCGAAGTTTGTAAAATTTTTTATCTCATCAGATAAATTGAACATCATGGTCTCTGCATATCTTTAGATATTCTGAACAACATATTTTTATCAGATATTGCTTTTTCAGATATTTCTGACTGACTATCAGAAGTTTTCTTATATCATTCAGAATATAATTCATATACCATAATTAGTGCATTCCTGAATCTCATTCTAAATCTCATTTGTTTAATTTAAAATGTAAGTAGCGAGATTTGTTGAGAATAGATATTATTAAAATTATCATTTCATTTCTCTCCCCTTTTTTTCATAATCAATAAGTTAAAAAAAATTAACTTTGTCATTAAGAAACATTCAAGAGAAGGTTTTGATGAAAGAAATGGTCTTGTCACATGACCAATCTATCTTGAAAAACTCAATGTATTTTAAACACATTAAAAAAATTCAAGAGATTTGTCAGAGCAATAAATGCGACGAGACACAAATTAGTAAGTATAGATGACTGTGTTTAATTAGATTCATCTTTTACTTAAAACGTGTCCAAAAAAAGGGTGAAACATAGATAATTTTAGCTATTCTCAAGAATATTTTGCACTGCTCGAGGTTATGTTGAAATAAACTAATATGATATAACTGACATAAGTCAAATAATATACTCTTATTTGAGAACATGTGACTTAATATTATCCGAGTCAGGAAACAAGCAGATTTCTGACTGAATGTGTTTTCGATCAGGACATCTTCTAAATTGTAGAAGTATTGTTTGTCAGAAAAGTAAGCTTTCGTAAGATTAAATTCTTATTTTCCTTAGAAGAAGAAAAACACATATATTCAAGATTCATTCTGGACAAAAATCTATCTTCAGCTAAGGATATTCAGTACACATATATCCATTTTCATATTTTTCAAAATGAACAGAAATATATCTTCATCTAAGGATTTTGTAAAAAATATCAGCTCATTGATGGTTTGTATCTATAAATTTTAAAAGAAGGTTCCCTTTCTGAACATGATCTCTTATAAAGTGGTGCTTGATTTCTATGTGTTTAGCTTTTGAGTGTAAAATAGGATTTTTACTTAAGCAAATAACAACAGTATTATCACAAAAGATAGGAATATTACTTACATATATTTGAAAATCTTCCAGCTGACTCTTCATCCAGAGAATTTGGATGCTGCATAATGATGATGATATGTATTCTGCTTCAGCAGTAGATAATGCAATTGTTGATTGTCTTTTGCTTGACCATGAGATAAGATTTTCATCCAGAAATTGACAGTTTTTGGAGGTGCTTTTGCATTCAATTCTATCTTCTACATAGTTTGCATCACATAAACTTAATAGCTTGTATTCTGATGTTTTCTTATACATCAAGACAAGGTTAGTTGTTCCTTTCAGATACTTTAGGATTCTCTTAACAGTTGTTAAGTGAGTTTCCCTAGGATCTGATTAAAAATGAGCACATAGACAAACACTGAATAGAATATCTGGATGAGAAGCAATCAGATAAAGAAGAGAGCCTATCATACCACGATAGAGCTTCTGACAAACCTTTGTGCTTACTCTTCCTTTTCAAGAATACAAGTAGGATGAATAGGAGTCTTTGAAGGTTTACATTCTTCCATTTCAAATTTCTTCAGGAGCTCTTTTGTATACTTACTTTGATGAATGTAAGTAACACTTGGAGTCTGATTGATTTGTATACCCAGAAAATACTTTAACTCTTGCATCAGGCTCATTTTGAATTCGGCATGCATAAGCTTAGAGAGTTCTTGACAAATAGATGGGTTAGCATAACCAAAAATAATATCATCAACATATATTTGACATATCATAATATCATTTCTTGAATTTTTACACAATCGAGTAATGTCTACTTTTCCTCTCGAGAAGCCATTCTCCAAAATAAAGGCACTTAGTCTATCATACCAAGCTCTGGGAGCTTGTTTAAGACCATACAATGACTTCTTAAGTTTGAAGACATGTTGAGGAAGCTTAATACTCTCAAAACTAAGAGGTTGGCGAACGCATACTTCTTCAGAAATATATCCGTTTAGAAACACACTTTTGACATCCATTTGATATAAGATAATATTATTATTAACATCAAATGATATTAAAAGACGAATAGATTCTAACCTTGCGATTGGAGCAAAGGTTTCATTGTAATCAATCCCTTCTTATTGACTATAACCTTGTGCAACCAATCGTGTATTATTTCTGAAAACTTCACCTTTCTTATTTAGCTTGTCTCTGAATACCCACTTTGTTCCAATAACATGAGTTCCTTTGGGTTTCGGAACCAAATTTCAAACATCGTTACTGGAAAATTGATTCAGCTCTTCTTGCATAGCCAAAATCCATTTATTATCTTGAAGTGCTTCTTTACATGAATTTGGTTCTATTAGAAACACCAATCTAATAAGAGTTTCTTCATATTGCTTAATCTTGGATCTACTTTTGACAAGTCCAGTCTTGTCTCCCATAATTGATTCTTTAGATATTGTTTGCCTTTGTCTTGGCCTTTTCTGAACTGATGCAACTCCAGAGGGTTCTGATGTATCATTTTTATCAGGAACATTTTCTTCAGAGTCCTTGATCTTTTGTTCAGATCCTTCGAGTGTAATCTCTAGATCTGCAAAACTTTCAAACAACTTTGACTTTTCTAAGTCAAGCTTGTCATCAACTTTAACATGAATTTATTCTTCAACAATGTGTATTTTTGTATTGTATACTTTGTAGCCCTTTGAGCATTCTAAGTATCCCAACATGATACACTTTTGTGCCTTAGAATCAAACTTGTTCAGATAATCTTTAGAGTTCAAAATAAAACAAGTACATCCAAATGGATGAAAATATGAAATGTTTGGTTTTCTTCCCTTTCATAATTCATAGGGAGTCTTTTCAAGAATAGGTTTTACAGAGATTTTATTATGAATATAACATGTTGTATTCACAACCTCTACCCAGAAATGCTTAGCCACATTTATTTCATTGATCATGTTTCTATCCCTTCCTTGCAATGTCCTATTCTTCCTTTCTACAAATTCATTTTGCTGAGGAGTTATAGGACAAGAGAAATCATGAGATATGCCATTAGAATCAAATAGCTCTTCAAACGGTTGGTTTTGAAATTTATCACCATGATCACTTTTGACTCTAACAATCTTAGAGTCAAACTCATTTGCACTTTGGAACAAAAACTGGTGAATGTAGAATGTGACTCGTCCTTATGCTTTAGGAATATCACCCAAGTCCAACGATTATGACAAGTCCATACTTCTTACCATTGAAAGATGTAGTTTTTACTGGACCGAACAAGTCAATGTGTAGAAGCTCCAAAGGTCTAGAGGTGGAAACAACACTTTTGAATTTAAAGATGCTTTAGAAAACTTTTATTTCTGACATGCTTCATAAAGAGTATTTGAAGAGAACTTCAGCTTAGATAAGCCTCTGACTAACTGAATTTTGTTTAGCTGAGATATTATTCTCATGCTAATATGACCCAAGCGTTTATGCCACACCCATTGATCTTCATTTCCATACATTAAGCATTTTACATTTTGAACTTTAAGATCAGAAAGCTTGATTTTAAAAATGTTGTTTTTCCTCTTCCCATTGAATAGAACTGTGCCATCCTTTTGACTAACAACCTTACACAATTTTTGATTAAATATAATGTCATAACCATTATCACTTAATTGACTTATGGATAATAAATTATGCATTAGACCTTCAACATAAAGTAAATTAGAAATAGAAGGAAGAGATCCATTACCAACTGTTCCAGATACTCTGATTCTTCCATTCTGATTTCCTCTAAATCCTACGTAACCAGCATCTTTAAGTTCCAGATTTTGGAACATATACTTTCTTCCTGTCATGTGTCACGAGCATCCAGAGTCCAAGTACCATGATAGGTGTCTTGACTCTACTACACAGGATATCTGCAGCATAAACTATTTTATCTCTTGGTACCCAGAGTCTTATGGGTCCTTTCAAATTAATTTTCCTAGAGTTTCTAACAACTTTGGGTTCTTGTGCATCAATGATATTTTGTGTCTATGCTTCAGGATATAGATAAGAGAAAGGAGAAAGGGGTTGGTTCTTTTTAGGTGATTTACGATCATCATCATAAGGATCATAACCAATTCCTCTATTTCCATTTCGACTAACACCATAGGTCATTGAAGCCATCATGCTTCTATCTATGTTGTTGTTTAAGAATTTCTGATTTTTTTTATCATATTTATATATGATAGTATCAAATGATGGAGGGGATTTAGAAAGGACTTTTTCAAGTTTTGAACATTCTTTATTTAAAAACTCATTTTGATTTTCTAAAACAAAAACATTTCCTTTTTGTTCAGAAACTTCTTTCTTTAGCTTTCCATACTCTTCAATTTCATATCAATGAAACTTTTTGAGGTTCTTGAATTTTCGTTGAAGCTTCTCATATCTTTTTAAAGATTCAGATAAACTTAGTTCTAATTCAACACGAGAGAGTTCAGAAAATACCGATTCTGAGTCAGACTCATTTTTTGATGAATATTCCTTTGACATTGTGGCCATGAATGCCATGTTAGCATGCTCCTTATCAGAGTCAGAATCATCCCATGTTTCCACGAGACCTTTCTTTTTGCCCTTGAAGCTTCCTTTTCTGAAGACTTTAGAGCAACTGATTTTCCTTTTCTCCGAGGTTCATCTTCTTCCATTTCTATTTCATGACTCCTCAAAGAACTGACCAGTTCCTCAAGAGTTATGTTGTTCAGATCCTTATCAAGCTTTAGCACAATTACCATAGGTATCCATTTCTTGGGAAGACTTCTGATGATCTTCTTAACATGATCAGCAGTAGTATAACCTCTATCCAGAACCTTGAGTCATGCGACCAACGTTTGAATCTTTGAAAACATAGTTTCCATTGGCCTTAGTTTCCACATTCTTCTTCCATTTTGAAGGCCTCATATTTTTGAATTAAGGCCAAGGCCTTAGTTTCTTTAACTTGAGCATTTCTTTCATGTGACATTTTTAAAGAATCAAGAATGTCTTTTGTTAAATCTCTATTTGTAAAATTCTCATATTCATTATAGGATATAGCACTGAGAATGATAGTTCTAGCTTTTTGATGGTTTTTAAACATACGTTTTTGTTCATCATTCATTCTTCTTATGGGAATGGGAATACTAGCAGCAAAAATAAGTTCTTCATAGCCATTTGTAGTCTAGAAAGAAACTTTCTAGTCTATCTTTCCAGTAATCAAATCTATCTCCATCAAAGACTGGAGGTTTATCATTATAATTATCTCTTGTATGATTGTTAGCAGCGGCAGAAATTTAGAAGTTTTTATCACACTGGACCTCTCTTACACAGTTAAGTGTTTAATAGAAATTAATCAAAAAGTCGGGGCTCTGATGCCAATTGAAGGTTGAGAAAATCGCAAAAAAAAAAAGGGGGATTTGAATTGGGTTTTTTAAAAAATTTATTCTTTTTCAAAAGGGTTTCAAAAGATTAGAGAGATAGTTCAAAAGGGAGAAATAAAAGAACACTTTTGGTTATCTAGGTTCACCTTAGAAAAGGCTAATCTTGTCCACCCGCCAAGGTGATTTTGCCTTAGAAAATGACGTAATCCACTAATCTTGAAAGATTACAAACAACCTCTAAGAGTCTAGAAAGAAACCTTAGCCCTCTCAAGTATATAGACTAACAACCTAGTCACTTGAGGAATACAAATATCAATAGATTTACAAATGGAATGGTTACAAGATTTTGCTTCTAAAAAGCAAGTTGAAACATAAATAGTTTAGCTCAAATGTTAACACAACCTACGAGCAACAGCTCTTGTGTTCTTACAGATTCTTAGAAACTAGATTTCTCAAAATGGAGTGTTTAATGCAGTTTCTCTAAGATCTTTCTTTCTCTCTTTTTTCTGTTTGAAGTTTATTTGCTGAGTTTGAAAATATTACTTGAGTAGAGTTGCAGCTCGGCAGCTTCTTCAAAAGAGAGTGTCTAAAATATATAGTTCCATAAAAAGATGACTTTTGAGAGAACAAGACGATCAAGTAAATTAGATGTTCCAAGAGAGAAAATCCCTCAGATACAGAAAGAAGTCTCAGAGTCAAAAGCAGTAGCCTATTTGAATAACACATTCGAATTTTCTGAACTAGAAGCAATAAGCATTTCAAAACTGAATTCTAATTTCTGAATAGTCTTTTTGCTTCAGTACATTTGTAGATCCTTTTTCTCATGAGTTATTCAACATTCTTTAGAACTGTTGATGTCTTTTCAGAATTGAGATGAATAGTTCTTCTGATGTGTGATAACGTTGATTCTGATGATTATTTGAACAACAATCCTAATCAACCAAAATATTGAATTTGCACACTTAATAAACTATTAGAGTACAAAATTGTTTCATACAAATATGTGTATTGTTATCATCAAAACTTAAAGATTGAATGCAGAACCAAATCTTATTCTAACAGACCTTGCCCTCAAACGATCGCCCACCATTAGATAAATAAGATGGTCCCATTGTCTATTATAATTGTCTACCATCAGATCATATTAGGAAGGTTTTAACCTCCCACTCTATATGAAGCCTAACACACACCATTTCATGGATTCTCTCTTCACACCCTTGATCCACTGTCATGCACGAGTCAAAAACGAGTAATTTAATCTGTAGTGAGGGAAGAGACATTTGATGTACTGTATCTCAAGGAATCTTGGATTATCATTAACCAACTAGAGAGATTATGGGGGGTTTGTTTTGTTTAATAAAATACAATAAATAAGTTATTATAAAATAAGCTAAAAAGTTAATCTGCTGATTCGGTTCCTACCTATCATCAATTATTGTAATTCCAATCTCCTAAGCAATTATATATTCCTATTCAATTACAAAGCTCATTGACAGTCGCAATTGATATTGTGTTGTTGCACCCTAAAATTTACCCTCCTATATCATGTATGCATTACTTGTTGTCTTGATACATGTGCATGTTTGACCTGAATAACATGTATGTTAGCTTTGCTTTACCTTTGCTTGCATGTTTGGCCTGAATAACCTGTATGCATTGCTTATTTTTGCTATATATGTTTGACCTGAATAACATGCTTAGCATTTACATGTTTGACCTGAATAACATGTATGTTCACATTGCTTTCTTTGGTATCACGTGATTGAATAACATGTAGGCATTACTTGTTTGCTTGATACCTGTGCATGTTTGACCTGAATAACATGTATGTTAGCTTTGCTTTACCTTTGCTTGCATGTTTGACCTCAATAACATGTATGCACCTGCTCGTTATCTTTGCTATGTATGTTTGACCAGAATAACATGTTTACCTTTTACATGTTTGACCTGAATATCATGTGTCATACCCCAAAATTTGCCCACTATATTTCAAGCTTTGATTCACAAAACAGCTCAAATGGTCAACAGTCGACTGATTTGACCTAAAAGTCAACTGTGGTCAAAGTACAGTCAAAATTCCTGATTTTAGGTCAACATCCTCATTTTGAAGTATCATTCATCATTTGATCAAGGATTGATCATGATTCATCAAAGAAAGTTCAGAGATCAACAAAACTTAAAGTTTCTAAATTAGGGTTTTTGATCTAAAAGTCAACTGAACTTTGACCAGCCATAAATTTCATATGGAACATAAGAAATTTCCCATCCAAAGCCTATTTTGAAGGAAACTGAATTCTCTACAAGTTTGTCTCTCACATGCCAATGCTAAAAATGCTTCATTTGAGAGATATGGATCAAAACATTACAGGTCCTTTTTGAAAGTCAACCAAAAGCCGTTTTTTTGTCAAAGCCCATATCATCAGGATAAAATATTCAAATGGAAAAAAGGTTCCAAAGTGGCTTTTAAAGGACATCTTGAGCTTTCCAAAAGATCCTAGAACTCCTTCATATCTTAAAAATTGAGAGATATATGCCTTGTCAAAGTTAGGCAATTTTTAGAGGAAAATGTGAAACAAAAAGGCTTCAAAATGGATTTCTTTGCAAAGAGGCCCAACTTTTTATGATCCAATATTGATCCTCAAGTTATCCAAGGCCTAAAATCTAATTGCCACAAATTTATAGGTTTTATTTGAGTTATTATGAATTTTTTATCCATTTAAAAGTGATTAAATTCAATAAATCAAGCAAAAAATCAAAGATTCTATTTGGCAAGGCATTCCAATCATATTCAATCATCAATTAGGCAATATATTTGAATCAATTTCGTGGAAAGAAGATTGGTGAAAGAATGAGCAAAATTGGCTATAATTAGAATATTTCAAAAATCAAATTTTACCAAATTCCAATCTTTGATTCAATAAAGATTTGATTCAAGTTTGTACCCTAAAATCCTTCTACTATATAGGCATAAGGAATCCTAATGAATTTAGGACGAAAAGCTGGCCTGAAGAACCCTAAAGAAGTCACCCAAAAATTCCAAGTTTTAGGGCACATTCAAAGTCAATCTCCCGGCCGTTCTCAGTCCATCCTAAGGGTTAATTCATCTCTCTGAGCCTTCCAGCAATTGATCCAAACCTTTACACAAGCCAAGGCGTGCCCGGAACCACCTCCACAAAGTTGCACCGTTGGTAAAAGTTCATGAATCTCAAATCTTTGTTTTACGCCAAATAAATGATTTTTATGCATTTGTTCATGTTCATATTAATGTTTGGGAATGTTTGGAACAATCGTTTGTAAGTTTCGACGCCTAAATTGAAAGCCACCATGATTAGGGCTTCGGAGCTCTCTTCTTCGTGTAGCCTGTTACAAGCATTTTCAGGACAAATGGATAGTACCATCAGACTCGCAGGGTTCTAATTAGTGGACTAGGGTCCTTTTTGCACTTGATTCCGTTCAGTTTTGCAGGTTCCATAATCAAGCTCGTCGGAGATGATGGAAGAAACCACCGCCGGTGGTGGTTTGAAATCTCCAGGAACCGGTCAATGAATGTGTGGCGTTTTCGTGTCATGCCATTGGCCAGTCTGAAATATGAGTCACATCTCTCCTCACTTGATTGGCCCGTATGAAAACCGTGGGGCCCCCTTTGACTTTGTTTGTTTGAATTTCAGGTTTTGATAATTCTTTATATTTATTAATCTGAAAGTATTTTCTTAACAAATAAATGATGAAGCATGGTTGGTGAAAGATGGGTTTGTGTAATTCTCAAAACCTGGGTTCGATACCCAGGTGAAGCGTTTTAATTCTTTTTTTTCATAGCTTTCCTCAGATTCCAGCGCGCTTCCCCCCATGAATTCCATCATGCGCCTTCAACATAGGGCCATCAGATTCTGTTCTCTTCAGATCTAAGGGTCCCAGATGCACAGGCTCACCATAACCCTCATGGACTCACCACACCAGATTCCGGTCCAGGTTTTTGTGAATACATTTATTTTTATTTGTTTTTTCTTTTTTATTAAAATCTTTTATAAGTTCTTTTTTTCCTTTTCAAACTAAATTCTATTTTTATGAATATAGAAAAAATCAAACTCTTTTTTATGTATATAATTTTTAATTTAGGTAACTACTTTAAATTAAGTTTAAATAATTAATTTAGGATTAATTAATTTTAATTAGGTTAAACAATTTAGATTAATTTAATCAGGATTAGTCGATTTTAAAATTAATTAGGTTAAAAACCAATAATTAATTTTTAGAGTTTGTCTAGACTCGATTAAATTAAAATCCTAGTAGCCACAGGGGTCTTAGGTAGGTGTCGTCCATTGACTTAGGGTCGTTTTTTTATAAAACCTCATTCCCTAAAAAAATCAGGGTTTACCCTGACGTTTTCAAAAACCTTTTATTTTTAATTTTATTTACCTTCTTTCTTCAAAAACCTTTGCTAAAAAAAATCAGGGTTTACCCTCTTTTCAAAACTTTTTGTTTGCCTCATACCATTTGCCTTGCCCTATTTATTATTTATTCTATTAACTGTGGTTAACTTGTTCCCCCATTTGGGGTATGCTTTTATTATATTTTTATTTGCTTAATATTGTATCTGCCCCAAAGCCTTGTAATAGCTTAGGGTTTCTATTATTTTGCCTCTATTCCTCTACAGGTGTTTATTGTAATAGTTTAAGTTTTCTTTTCCGCCTTTATTTTTCTGCCCACAGGTGTTTATTGTAATAGCGTAGGATCTTTATTTCTGTCTATTTTTCTGTTGTGGTTAGTAATATAGGGAGTGCAAGCCTGCTAATAAATTTAGTTTGCCTAAATTATAAGATAAATATAACTGAATTGAATCACCTGATCGTGACACACACACACCTTTAGGGTAACCCTTCTTATGCTGCCTGTTGCCTTTTAATTACGATTCTAAAATAGTCAAGTCCCTCGAATACGAGGATACCTAAGCAAAACAAATGTTACTCTCAATTCATCATCATAAGATCATAGTCCCTTCGAAGTTGCCTTAACAGTAAATGATCTTGTCCCTCGATGTTGCCTCGGTAATGATGATTGTCCCAATTGCTAAGGCATCCTCGCCGGTTGCCTAAAGATTAAATGACTATTCTATCCTTCCCCGAGACTGCCTACCCTCTATATGGTAGGGACAGTTTTATGGCGAACGATAATTTCTCGATGACGCTTAACATCCAATGAAAGGACTTCCTACCCTCTCATGGTATGGATAGCCTTTTCAAACCGAAAAGCTAAAAGAACAATTTTTCTAACTTAGAGTAGGTGCTCCTGATTGCTTACTCTTTTCAAATTCAAAACTCTTTTTCCCACTCATTTTCAAATACTTTAAAAAACAAGGCTACGCTTATTTACAAGCTAAAGCCCTTAACAAAGTTTTACTATTCACACACTACACTTCAAACATTTTGAAAACAAAGTGAGCTAAGCAATTAAGAGCCCATGGATAACCATGGATACAAAGGGTGCTTACATCTTCCCTTTGTATAACCTACCCCCCGAACTCAAAATCTTTTTAAAAGATCTTTTCCTGTTCTTTTAGCCTTTCTATATATTGGATAAAATAAAAGTCGATGGCGACTCTTGCTATCTGCAACATTTCTAAAAGTCAGTTCTCCCACCGTATTACAGAACTGGCGACTCTGCTGGGGATTTCTAATAAAAAGAGGGGTTACCTTAAAGTTTAGGATCACTTAAATGTTTTCAATAGTTAGTTTTGCTTGCTTTATTTTAAAGGTTGCTTGGGAATTAAATGAAGGACGAATCCTATACCCGGATTCAAGTACACTTAAGATAGGAGCGGCATAGTCATGGAGACCTCCCTTGTGCATGCTTGGGATTGGTCAATATGAGAGTTCCCGCTTGAGTTAGGCCTCCACTGGTTATTATGCACCTCTTTTGCATGAGAGAGGTTTACGTATATACCTTTAGGTGCGTCGGAGCTCAAGGATCTTTAGTCACCTTTAACCCATCCTGACTTTTAGGAACGTAGTGGGAGGGCTATTCTTGATGCATGTCAAGTTATGGTCGCGACCCGATACGACAACTCAGATAGGTTTCTTCTTAAAGTATCATTGCGTGGTATGCATGTACCATGTTCGAGGGTGCTTTAGAAGGGCTGGCAATTCTGAGTAACTGGTAGAACGTTGTTACTGAAATCTCTTTACCCATAGAAGTACCTTTGGGGAAGGGTATCTCACCTGGTCAAACTCCATGCAAGCCTCTAAACCTAAGGACACTTGTGTGACTTGCTTGTGTGTGCTACTAACCCTTTGGTTTCCTTGCAGGTTTTTCTTGTGGGACTCACTCGTCCTTATTACCTTATGTTTTTCCTGATACATTACATTCGCATGACATCATAACATAGCATGTTAACTAACCCTTTCAAGGATCGTAGGAATTTAGGGCTCACAATCTCAGGTGCCATTATCATAGACTAAGTTCTCATCAAGGGGCAAGAGGATTTATTTTCCTCTAGCCACATACCTTCTAATTCAGAGACTCAGTACCGATCAAGGGGCAAGAGGATCTATTTTCCTCTAGCCATGTACCTTAAAATTCAGAAGTATCCCGAATCAGAGGCTATGACCCACTCGATATGGTGAGCTTGATTCTCAAAGAAAGGACGTTCCAAGACGAAAGACGGAGTTCTTCAGACAAGGCTGCGACCAATTTAATTTCTAAATGTCGTGAACTAAATTTCCTAAAGATCCTTGAAAACATTGCATCTGCATTCATAACATCGCATAACGGGTTTCCTATGATGGGTTTCTCATCCTTCCTTGCTGTTTATTTCAGCATCATGAATCTCGAGTAATCTGTCAGAAATCTCCAGGCTCAGAACAACCAGTTCCAAGAGATGATCCTTAACTTGGCCAAGGGGCAAGAAGAATTGAAGGCACTACTGTTATACCCCAAAATATGCCCGCATATTTTTTCAAAAAAAAGAAGGCAACAGACTTCTGTCTAAAAATTTGGAGTTTTATATAATCTTGGATTTAATTTCATAAATATCCTGATTTTATGAATACCCAGTTTTTAGAATATTTTTATACGGTATTTTGGTTCGCTGTTGAATTTATTCTTACACAAGCGCCAAATACTGTTTATCACTTCACACGCTGTTTATTTGAGATTTATTTTCAGATAAATAATACTGACGCAATTGGTACAGAATCAAATTTTGCAGGCGCAGAGTCCGGGGATTCAGACTGTACTGGTAACAATTAAATTATTATTGGTTTTTTGTTTCCCACTAATTTTTTGTACTATATTATTTTCAAATCTATTCCTTTCTTTTCAAATCTCTTTCTTTCAAATCAAATCCTAACTTTATTCCATACATCTTTCTTTTCAAACCCTACCATACACTTTCTTTCAAAACCTACTATCATTCAAACTTTCCTTTTTTGTACGGTATCACTTTATTCCCCAACGTCTCCATCCTTCTTTTCTCTCTATAAATACCCCTCATTTTTTCCATAAAATCTCACATCAAATTTCACTCATTCCCCAAATTTCTATCATACTATCTCATAATTATTTCTTCTTCTTCCCCGGCAAAAAATGGCAAAGTGGGTGGATATGTTTTTTCTTATGGTCATCACTGTTTTTACGGTGTTCATGTCCTTTTTCTGTCTGCATAGTCCTGAAAAATGCGGACCTGGGATGCTTGCACTCCCGTACATCTATATATTATTGTTTATAGCATGGGTTTTTAATCGTCATACTTAAAGTTTGTCGTATCTTTCGCTTTCAGATAATGTACCGTTCATTATATTTGTCGTACTGTTCGCTATATTTTTATGTAATATTTGTACTGTCAGTATTAAATATTATACTATCTGTTATACCGTCGTTTAATTATCGAGATAATATTATGTGTGTTTATTGCTAGTTAAATATTTATTTCTGTGCATTAAATCCTTTTCAATTTTATTATCGGTAATTTCGTTCGCGTACGGTATATTTTAATTATTTATTATGTTTGTGTTTTTCTAACAACTCATGTAAATAATTTTTTCACCATTAACACAACAAAAACAAAAAAAAGAAAAAATTAACTTTAACTATTAAGTTTTCACTTTAACTGTTACGTTAATACCCAAACAGCTAGTTAATAGTCAAACCCGCTGACAGCACGATTCTCCGTGTTTTGTATCATCATTCAAATCAATCTTTCACATTTCAAAATTCCAAGATTTTTTTTCTAGAAGTCTTCTGATAATCACATGATCAGCAGAGACTCAACACTGCACAAAAATCAGGTACGCTTAACTGTCTCCTACACAAACAGTCCCTAACTAGGGTTTTTGTTTTTTTTCAGGAGAACAAGTTTTTTGAGACCTCAAATGGATTTCATGGATCTCCATATGTCTCAAAGTACCATCAGACAAATTTTCAAACTTCGATTCGCTCGGACGCACAGTCAGCAGCTCAAACAGTCAACAGACGACCAGTTTGACCGAAAAGTCAACAGACAGTCAAAAATGAAATTTTTTGTCAACATCCATTTTTTGTCAAAAGATTCATCATTTGATCAATGGTTGATCATAATTCATCAAGAAAAGTTCAGAAATCAACAAAACCCTAAGTTTCAAAATTAGGGTTTTCTCCTAAAAAGTCAACTGAACTTTGACCGGCCATAACTCTTTCCTCATTCATCCAAAAAATCCCAACGAAAGCTTATTTTGAAGGAAATTAAATTATCTTTCAAATGAAATTGATCCCATGGTCATTGGATTTACCATTTAGAAAATATGAGCTCAGACATTACAGGTCATTTTCAAAGTCAACAAAAAGTGGTTTTTTGTCAAAGCCCATAACATCAAGATAACTTCTCCAAATGCAAAAAAGCTTCCAAAGTAGCTTGTAGAGGACATCATGAGGTTTCTAAAAAGTACAAGAACTCCTTCATATGATCAAAATTGAGGGATTTATGCCTTGTTGAAGTTGGCTATTTTTTGGAAAAATGCATGAAACTAGCATTGATTAAAATTGTTTTTTTACCAAAAGAGGCCAAGCATTCATGATCCAAACATGTTTCTAATGATGTTAAAGGGCCCCCACGACCAACATTAGGCCCATGACATTTTTATTTCTTTTTTAATTTAATTTTATTTCATTTAAAGTTAAATTAAAAAAGAAATGGTTCAAGATAATGATTCAAGGCTTTTGTCCTTAGCTTGAGTCACCAAGTTTGATCCAAGTTCTGCAGCATAGAGGTATAGAAGACCTATGGAAAGAGGGGTGAAGAAAATTGAAGCCATGGCCAAGAAATTCAAAGCTTTTATTCATAAAATATTCAAAGATTCAAAGGCACTCAAGTATGGAAGAAAAGCTTGTTAGCTTAAGTTTGCAGCACTCCTATTGCTTATAAAAGGCTTGGAATACTTCAGCAAAAGACACACACGAAAATCCACCAAAGAATAGCCAAGAAACTCACAAAATTTTCAAAAAAATATCAAAACTTTGTAATTTTCGTTTTCTAGTTTCCAACCATTATCAATACAAACTAATTGTCCAAATCATCTTCTAAGACATAAATTAGTAAGTTTGGATCATTACTCATGGCTATATGCTCATAGAACTCATGTTTCAAAAGTAACATATTCATGCATATTTTCAACTTTTAATATCTCCATTATAAGCATGTTTAAATGAAAGCTAATGCCTTTGTTATCTTTCTGAGATCATATGGAGTAGGTTTAACGTATCACATGTGAGCTTAAAGCCCTGAACCATGGTGTGCCATGTTTGAAGCTCAAAGCTTCAATCTTTTCGTTTTCATATTTAACATGCTCAAATGAAGAAACTAACCCCATATTCATGTTCAGGAGGAAATTTTAAGTGGATCTGGGCTGGTTGTTTTTTTTGTTGGTTCCATTTTTGCAGGTTATGAGCACATGTAAGTTATGGCGTTTCTGCGAAGCAAAAAAACGACGGTTTAAACCGCCATAATTCGCGCAGAGAAAAAGCTGAAGGAGACGGAGGTTGAAGACGACCACGCGTCCAAGCGTGGTTCGCCAGTCAATATTGACTCCTCTCTCCGCTCGTGTGGCATCTTCTTGCTGGCCAGTCAACTTTTCAACTCTTCCTCCCTCAATTTCCATTGGTCCACGCAGGATGTGGTGGGCCCAGTCTGACTTTGGTCACCCCCACTAATTCAATGCTTTATTTTTTCCCAAGACTACCATGTGCCTCAAATCACAGCCCTTGGATTGTCACTGTATCATCATCACACGCACATAAACACATGAACACCATACTCCCTCATAGATCAAACACACAGGATCACAGATTTAAATATATTTTCTATTTTATTTAATTTTCTTTGTAAAATTATTTTAAAATAGTTTAAAAAATCAAAAAAATATGCAAAAAATATTTTAGGTTGATAAAATATTGTCTTAATTTTTGACACAAAAATATTTTATTTTTCTTAATAATTAAAATATTTTGTTTAATTAATTAGATAATATTTATATATTTATTTTTTAATTATTTCTAACCTATCAAAAAAATCAGAAAAAAAATATTTTCTTTTTATTAAATTAAGTTTATATATTATAAACTAATTTTGTGCATAATTAGAATATTTTTTCCTTTAAGTTTAATTTATGTGTATAATTATTGGTATAATTATATGTTAATTAACTTAATAATTTCAAAATCATTTCAAAAATAAAAAAAAAATTAATTTTATTCTAAAATTAATTAACAAACAACTTAGACTTAATTTTTTTTAGGTTCAAATTTTATTTCTAATTTTTTATCTTTTAATTAAATTAATTATGCCTTAATCTTAATTAAAATCAACCATCCAAAAATCCAAAAATATTTTCCCTTTATCTTATTGCAATTTAAATTCATAGATAAGTGTATAGGTTGTCAAATTCATGTAAATAGCGTAGTTTACATTTCTCGCACAATCGATGTAATAGCGTAGATTTACTTTCTGCATTTTACATTCCCGCACTTTAATTCCTGTACATATAAAACTGCGTGTATGGCAAGAATAAAAACTAAAGCGCTAGATCACTAATTTCAAAGACAAAAATATCTGAAAATAAATCACAATCACACTTGCACCTCTTAGGGTAATCCCTCTGCTACTCTTTCAAAAAATCAATTCTATTGTTCAAATACAATTCAAATTTCTTTCTGTATCCAGTCAAAGAAAATTTTCTAAAAAAAATGGGAAAGAACCTTATGAACTTAGGGTATACCTCCTAATTGCTTGCTCAATCAAAAACAACAGAAGTTCTTACACATCACTGTTTTTTCAAAACAAACTTTCAAAAAGACAACACTTTATATATATCCAAACAAGGATCATTACGAAGTTAAAAATCTTTTTTTCAAACCATCAAAATATCTTTCGAAAGATAAACACTTTGTATACATCCGCACAAGGATCATTACAAAGTTAATTCTTTATAAAATATTTAAAACCACATACAAGCATTTCAAAGCAAGACAAACGATTCAAACAAGTGAGCTAAGCAATTAAGAGCCCATGGATAACCATGGATACAAAGGGTGCTAACACCTTCCCTTTGATTAACCTACCCCCGAACCCAAAATCTCTTTAAGGTCTTTTTCTGTTTCATTTATAAACCTTTCCTTAAATTGGATAAAATAAAAGTCGGTGGCGACTCTCTGATTTTCACAACTCAAAAATAAAAGAAGAGTCAGTTCGCATCCCACAAAAAACCGAAGACGACAGAACTGGCGACTCTGCTGGGGAATTCAAAAACAAAATGTTTTCAAAAGGGGTTACCTTAGAGATTAGATCACTTCGATGTTTTCAATTGCTTGTCTTGTTTGCTCTATTTTTCAAAGGTTTGTTTGGGAATTGAATTTACTTGTGTGAAAGATTCTAACCCAAATCTCGAGATACCTTAAGTATGTGACAATAGACCAAGGAAACTGTACGGCATGTACCGATATGGTTAATCTGGTAGTCACCGTTAGTGCGACACTTTGGTCTGTACTGATATCCCTTGAAAACGATCAAGGAGTATGTTAGGCTTCCGAAATGTCATCAAGCACTAATTTGTCTTAGAACCTTTAGTTGAACTTGACTTATGGCCTATTAAGTGATTGACTTTGAAATTGATCGAAGTTGGTTGTCCTCAAGGAATGTTTTGATCGGCCGTCCGAGTGCCGTATTGAGATGTTGTCTCCAAGGATCATCGAACCCGAATACCATTCTAAGACAGGTTTAAACCAACTCAACTTCAGTGGGGAGGGTATCACCTATGAACCTCGTGCAAGCCTTTAAACCTAAGGCTATTGTGTGATTTGCTTGTGTTTTCCACATGTTTGACATCATAACATCATAACATCATAAACATATCATTTTTCACTAATCATTTCAAGGATCGAAGAGTTTACCTTTGTTCTGTTGTTGCAGGTAATGGCTCCCGCTACCAGAAATTATATCCGGATCAACATCTCAACAGTACCATCTGAGCTTAAGGAATTAATATCAGAATTTCCCAGAAGTGCTCAATTCACCGAGAGGCATGGTCACCTACTCCATTTGGTTACCTCAAAATTTAAAGAAGACATGATACGGGTCCTGTTCCAATTCTTTGATCACGAACATCATTGTTTTACATTTCCTAATTACCAGCTAGTACCCACCTTGGAGGAATTCTCTGAACTAATTGGGTTACCTGTTCGAGATCAATTACCTTTCACTGGTTTAGAAAAGATCCCAAAGCCTGAAATCATTGTTGCTGCCTTACATTTACGAAAGTCAGAAATCGAGTCTAATAGGGAAACAAAGAGTGGAGTCAAGGGTTTGCTTGCTAAGTTCTTAATGGGAAAGGCTCGATCAATATTAAAAGATAGGAGTTACCAAGCTTTTGAAGAAGTTGTGGCTCTTTTGATTTATGGGTTGGTTTTATTCCCTAATCCCGACCAATTCATAAGTGTGCACGCTATCAACATTTTCTTAACCCACAATCCGGTACCTACGTTGCTGGGAGACATTCTACATTCTTTACACACTAGTACCATGAAAAAGCGAGGAACTCTTATATGTTATGTACCACTACTAGCTAGATGGTTTACATCACACCTTCCCCGATCAGTGTTGAGAAACGAGCAAAGGATGCAATGGTCTCGCAGGATTATGTCTTTGTCTCATTCAGATATCCGGTGGAACAACTTCTTTCAAGAAGACATCACTCTTATTGACCATTGTGGGGAGTACCCTAATGTGCCACTCCTTGGCATTAGGGGAGGTATCACCTACAATCCTTCTTTAGCTTTGCGCCAATTTGGATATGCACGAAGAAATGGTCCTCACGACATGATCATCCACGGCATTTTGTTCGACTACGAAGATGATTCCCAAAGGTATCGACGAAGGTTTATACATGCTTGGGGCAGTGTCTACAAAATAGAAAGCAAGTCTTTATGGAGCCTTACCTCAAATGGGTGCGTGCTCGTGCTCAGAAGGTCATCATGCCATATCCCGCTATCCTACCTGTGACCATTGAGCCAGAAGTCGAAGGGGAGGAACCTCGAGTTATTCTACATCCAGACATGCCAACTGACCTGGAAGAGCTGAAGAAATCTTGGGTTCAACTAAAAGGAGAAAGGGACACCTTCAAAGCACACTGTCAAGACTATGAGAGGAAAGTGTTGGAGCTCACCAGACAACTCCATGAAGAACAGCAGATCAACACGTTCCTGGGTGCAAAGAGAAAGCGTCCATGGGAGGCTTGAAGAATCCTTTATTTTTTAAGCCCGAAAGAGACAAAAGAAAAGAAAAAAAATGTTTGACTAATAAATGTTTGTTTCTCTTTTGTTTAAACAAATTTAAATTCTAAGATCCTTGAAAACATTGCATATACATTTCATTCATAAACATTGCATAACAGGTTCACATAATAGGTTTCTCATCTCCTCGCTGTTTATTTCAGTTAGAAGGGATGGATTCCGAAACAAGCATCAAGAATCTCGAGGCACAAAACGCCCAAGTTCAGATAGCAATTCTGGAGCTAGCAAAGGGGCAATAGGAACTAAAAGCCCTGATGACCAAGAAGAAAAAGAAGTCCAAGGGATCTATAGGTTTAAGCCACCTCGTGAGGAAAGTCAGAGTCCCAGCCAGGATGCCCAGAAAAGCGCCAATCCCTGAAAAAGTCGGTGAAGGTGATCAAGAAGACAATCACAGCAACCAGGGTTCTGCCAAACTCTCTCTCTCTCCTGACGAAGAAGATTATCACTCCGAAGACGAACAGGGCGATAGCAAATACCAGCAGTTGGAAGAACGCATGAAAGCTATGGAGATACAAAAAATACCTGGTTTAGACTTCAATGATCTTGGACTTGTCTCAGATGTTGTTATCCCTCCAAAGTTCAAAGTTCCTGTCTTTGCAAAGTATGATGGAGTCTCTTGCCCAAAGCTGCATCTAAGGTCCTACGTGAGAAAAATACAACCTCATACGGCGGATAAAAAATTATGGATTCATTTCTTCCAGGAAAGTCTGTCAGGTACACAACTCGAATGGTACTACCAACTGGAAAGTGCAAAAGTTCACACCTGGGAAGATCTGGCTTCTGCTTTCTACAAAAAGTGTCAATACAACGCTGACCTTGCACCAACCCGTACTCAACTACGGGGCATGACCATGGCACCAAAAGAAAGTTTCAAAGAGTATGCACAAAAATGGAGAGATCTAGCTGGAAGGGTTCAACCTCCCTTATCTGATCGCGAGCTAGTCGACATGTTCATGGGCACTTTAACTGGCCCTTTTTACAGTCATTTGCTGGGAAGCTCGTCGTCAGGTTTCACTGACCTGATATTAACTGGAGAGCGTGTCGAAAGTGGCATTCAAAGTGGAAAATTTCAAGTAGGCTCCTCCTCTAGTACTACAAAGAGACCCATCAGTGGGAGAAATGAAGTCAATACAGTGCACAGTCAGAAAGGTCGCAAAAGTGAGCATCACCAATCTGTAGGGGCTGTTTTGATCTCTGCATCTACACCTCAAAAAGAGCAACCGCCGAAGTATACGCATCGACCAGATGCACCGAGAAGAAACTTCACCAAAATCAATATGCCAATCTCTCAAGCATTGCAGCACTTGTTAAAAGCAAATCTGATTACATTAAAAGACCCTCCAAAGAATGTTAACACTTCCTCTCCTAGTTATCGCCCCGACGCAACATGTGCATACCATTCCAACTGTCCAGGACATTACGCAGATCACTGTTGGGCCCTGAAAAATAAAATCCAAGACATAATAGATGTTGGGGAAATTGAATTCGATCCTCCAGAGACTCCAAATGTCATCAGTGCGCCTATGCCAAAACACGACAAAATCGTTAACGCTATCATGGATACCGTTTATATCTATGATGTGATAGAACTGTCAACTCCGCTCCTTGAAATCAAAAGAAAGCTAATACAAGCTGGTTTATTTCCAGGTTGTGACCCTGATTGCTTTTACTGCGCACACCTGCCCAATGGTTGTGAAAATCTGAAAAGAGGAATTCAAAAGTGGATGGATCGTCGTATCATTATGTTTGAGAAACTTCCTTCTATAGACAATTTGTGCGAAGTTTTTTTAAATGGGATGAAGATAGAGGACGTCTCAGTGGTTTCTAACATACCATTGAAAATCCCTACCAAGGCTCCCTTCAAGATTTCTGCTGCACCCAGAGTAGCATCTGTAATCATTACCAATCCGGCTCCATTTCCATATTCCTCAGATAAAGCTGTCCCATGGAGTTATGGCACTAATGTTTATGTCCATGGAGTTAAACAATACACCTTGACTGAAGAGGCCGTGAATTTTACTAATCCAACTGTTGATAATATTGTGGGAACTAGTAAGATTACAAGAAGTGGAAGGATCTTTTCGCCAGAAATTTCTCCAAACGTTACTACTACTCCAGTCCAGGTCCCGGTTCCTAATCAAAATGTCAATGCTCGAGGCAAAGAGACACTAGTTGAACCAGTTCAAGTACCTGTTGAAGTCACTATTGATGATCCATCGAGGCAAGAAATGGAGGAAATATTGAAAATCATCTACAAAAGTGATTACAATATTATTGAACAACTGGGGCACACTGCTTCAAAAATTTCAATGTTATCTCTGTTAAAGTATTCAGAAGCTCATGCCAAAGCCCTGATGAAATTCTTGAAAGCTGCACATGTACCACAAGAGATTTCAGTCGACCAATTTGAAAATTGTGTTGCCAGTCTAACAGTGGATAACGGTCTCGGTTTCTCTGATGCTGATTTGACCCCTGCTGGGAAAAATCACAATAAAGCCCTGCACATTTCTATTGAATGTAACGGCACCACTTTGTCTCATGTGCTGGTAGACAATGGTTCCTCATTAAATGTGTTACCAAAGGTAGTACTGGAAAAACTTGACTTCGAAGGAGTTGTGTTACAACCAAACGATGTTGTGGTAAGAGCCTTCGACGGATCAACAAGAACAGTATACAGAGAAGTTAAGCTCCCAATCAGAGTGGGCTCTCAGATCTTTGATTCTACCTTTTACGTGATGGAAATTTATCCAGCATACTCCTGTTTACTAGGACGCCCTTGGATACATGGGGCAAGTGCTGTAACTTCTACCCTGCATCAGAAGTTAAAATATCCTATAAAAGGCAAGGTCGTCACGGTTCATGGTGAAGAAGAATATGTGGTTAGCCACCTGAGTAACTCCAAGTTTGTTGAGATGGATGGTGAATTCATTGAAACTCCCTGCCAATCTTTTGAGGTGGTCCCTCCAGCTATCTCTACTGCCAGACATATTTCTGCTACTCCTGCTACAAGAATAACTCCAACAATGGCTTCTCTCAAAGATGCTAAAGCTATGATCGAAGAGGGTGGTTGCACAGTGTGGGGACAACTCCTTGACGTACCTTACAAGTTCGATAAGCTAGGTCTGGGCTATGCTAATGGAACTCAGAAGAATGATCAAAGTCCTCGTTCTGGAGGATTAATGTCCCATTTCATCAGCCAAGGAGTAAATGCTATTGAAGACGACGAAGTGATCTCGAACCATATTACTAAGCAACATCCAAATGAAGCTCCACCCGTTTCCAAGGAAGTTTGGGATACTTTGGGAGAACCAAGCGGCAAGTACGACTTTCTAGTGAAGTACACTGCTCCTCAGAGTTCTTTGATTGCCATTGAAGACATTGTCCCAACTGGATGGGATGATCAGTTCGAAGATGACATAAGTATCACAGGTTCCATTGCTAAGCAATACCAAAGTCCAATTATTCCAAGAGAAGTATGGGATACACTGGGAGAACCAAGTGGCAAGTATGACTTTATGGTGAAGTATTCCGCTCCCCTGAGCTTGCAAATCGCTATCGAAGACATTATCCTAACTGGATGGGATGAACATTTCGAAGACAATATGACAATCACAAGCCCTGTCACTCCTGAAGAAGTCTGGGAAGCACCAAATGGCGAGGATGATTTTCTGGTGAAGTACACTGCTCCCCAGAGTGCACAAGTCTCTGTCAAAGACATCATCCCAACTGGATGGGACGATCTTATCGAGTATCTCTCTCAGCCAACAGAGGTACCTCAGCCTGGACTCTCATATCCAACAGAGCATCTTGCTCATCCTGAAGGATCAATAGCTCATCTCGTCACCAAAGAAGTCAATGTTGTGGAAGACGAAGAAGACAACTGCAACTGGGGCAACTGGATATTCCCCACTCACAACAATGGATTGAACAATTGGGAAGCTGAAGATGTCATCTCCTTTGATCAGGAGTAAATGCAATTTCCTATTTTCGTTGTTTATATGTTCAAAAAATAAAAATGGTTCCTGTACTATCGAACCATGAACTTAAAAGCCAGGTGCCTTGCCCAAAGCACACTGGTCCTTTTTATAAGAGTTTGTCATACCATGATCATATGTTCATTCAATAAAATCATGGGACGTTTGCATGTTCAAATTTTGCGATCCTTTCTTTACTTTATTCGTTTTCAAATAGCTATGTGTTCTTACACACACCCACATAATAAATGCAGATTCACATTCACTCTGGATCCTGTTGATAACAATTCTGCTATTGCCAGTCATGACTTTGAAAATCCGATCTACCAAACTGAGGACGAAAGTGAGGAAGATTGTGAAGTACCTAGGGAACTTGCAAGGCTATTAGAACAAGAAGAAAGAACTATACAGCCGCATGAAGAGCCAATTGAGGTTATCAACCTGGGCAGTGACGAAGAAAAGAAAGAAGTCAAGATAGGGGCTGATTTAGAAGACAGTGTCAAGCAAAGACTGATTCAAATGTTATAAGACTATGTCGAGATATTCGCTTGGTCCTACGAAGATATGCCTGGTCTCGATACCAATATTGTGGTCCATCGCTTGCCAATCAAAGAAGGTAGCACTCCAGTTAAGCAGAAGCTGCGAAGAAGTAGGCCCGACATGTCCAAGAAGATTAAAGACGAGGTTGAGAAGCAATTCAATGCTGGCTTTCTAAAAGTTGTGAGTTATCCTCCATGGATAGCTAACATCGTGCCTGTGCCTAAAAAAGACGGGAAAGTCAGAATGTGTGTAGACTATAGAGATCTAAATCGAGCAAGCCCCAAGGATGATTTCCCTTTACCTCACATCGATGTACTGGTTGACAATACTGCACAATGCAAAGTATTTTCCTTTATGGACGGATTCTCCAGTTACAATCAAATCAAGATGGCGCCAGAAGACATGGAAAAGACAACCTTCACAACACCCTGGGGAACCTTTTGTTACAAAGTAATGCCCTTTGGTTTAAAGAATGCAGGAGCAACATATCAGCGTGCAATGGTAGCTCTATTCCATGATATGATTCATCAGGAAATAGAAGTTTATGTAGATGATATGATTGCAAACTCCAACACCAAAGAAGAACATCTGGGTCATCTGCACAAGCTGTTTGATAGACTCAAGAAGTACAGGTTGCGACTGAATCCGAACAAGTGTACCTTTGGAGTAAGATCTGGTAAACTCTTAGGTTTCATCGTCAGCAGCAAGGGTATTGAAGTTGATCCTGCCAAGGTCAAAGCCATTCAAGAAATGCCCATACCCCGTACCGAGAAATAAGTCAGAGGATTCTTGGGACGTCTGAACTACATCGCCAGATTTATTGCCCATATGACTACTACTTGTGTGCCAATCTTCAAATTGTTAAAGAAAGATCAAGTAGAAAGATGGAACGACAAATGCCAATTAGCCTTTGATAAGATCAAAGAATATCTTCAAAAACCACCAATCTTGTTACCACCAGTGGAAGAAAGACTTCTGATAATGTACCTAACAGTGTTAGAAGATTCAATGGGGTGTGTATTGGGGAAACATGACGAGTCTGGCCGAAAAGAGCATGCAATCTACTATCTTAGCAAAAAGTTTACCAAGTGTGAAACAAGATACTCACTGCTCGAGAAAACTTGTTGTGCCTTGGCATGGGCGGCTCGCCGACTAAGACAGTATATGCTAAACCATACCACTTTGCTGATCTCCAAAATGGATCCTATCAAATATGTGTTCGAAAAACCTGCTCTCTCCGGAAGAATAGCAAGATGGCAAATGATCCTAACAGAGTATGACATCCAATACACTTTGCAAAAGGCAATCAAAGGAAGTGTGGTAGCTGATCATCTGGCTCATCAAGCAGTGGATGATTATCAAGCGTTGAACTTTGACTTCCCAGATGAAGACATTATGCTAGTTACTGACTACGAACAACCCGGACCGGAGGAAGGACCCGAGCCAGGGTCTCGATGGACTATGGTTTTTGATGGAGCCTCTAATGCGCTTGGCAATGGCATCGGAGCTGTAATCATTTCTCCTGCAGGAGGACATACACCATTCACTGCCAGATTATGTTTCAACTGCACTAACAATATAGCCGAGTATGAAGCATGTATTCTGGGTCTCAAAGCTGCAATCGATCTGAGAATCAAGTTCCTGGAGGTCTACGGAGATTCGGCCCTTGTAATTTATCAAGTTAAAGGGGAATGGGACATGAAGCACCCGATTCTAATTCCTTACAAAGAATATGTGTTGCTTTTTATTCCTTTGAAGAAATCACTTTTGAACATATCCCGCGAGAAGAAAATCAACTGGCGGATGCTCTAACTACCATGTCATTTAATGTTCAAAGTCAGGTGGGATAGTGAGGCGCCAATAATCACTATTTACAGACAAGATGAACCAGCCTATTGCAATGAGATTGATACCGAAGGAGTGGAAGAAAAACCATGGTTCCATGAAGTAAAAAGATACCTCGAAACCCAGGAGTATCCTGAAGGGGCATCCATTAATGATAGAAAGTTTCTTAGAAGATTTGCTGCCAAATTCTTTCTAAGTAATGGAATCCAGTACAAGCGCAACCATGACTCGACTCTGCTTCGTTGTGTGAACAAGAAGGAAGCGGAACAGATTATGAAAGACATACACGATGGTGCCTTTGGTACTCATTCAAGTGGACCTACAATGACTAAAAAGATCTTAAGAGCAGGTTATTATTGGTCTACCATGGAGACAGACTGCCATCGTCACTCCAGAACTTGTCACAAATGCCAGATATATGCCGACAAAGTACATGTACCTCCAGTCCCATTAAACGTTCTGACGGCTCTTTGGCCTTTTGCAATGTGGGGTATTGATATGATTGGAGAAATCAAGCCAACTGCCTCCAATGGACATCGTTTTATCCTGGTCGCTATTGACTACTTCACAAAATGGGTAGAGGCAGCCTCGTTTGCTTCTGTCACCAAGAATGTTGTGGCTCGGTTTATCAAGCATAATCTCATTTGTCGGTATGGCGTCCCTGAAAGGATCATCATAGACAATGGCACAAATTTAAACAACGGGATGATTACCGAACTCTGCACGCAGTTCCAGATCAAACATCATAATTCATCCCCATATCGACCAAAGATGAATGGCACGGTGGAAGCTGCCAACAAGAACATCAAGAAGATCATACAAAAGATGACAGTAACCTACAAAGACTGGCATGAGATGTTACCTTTTGCTCTTCATGGTTATCGCACCTCAGCACGTACCTCAACAGGGGCAACTCCATTCTCCTTAGTCTATGGTATGGAGGCAGTTCTTCCAATTGAAATTCATATTCCTTCCCTAAGGATTATGAAAGAAGCCGATCTAGACGAAGACGATTGGATTCGGACTCGGTTGGACCATATAAACTTGATTGATGAGAAGAGGCTTGCAGCTATTTGTCATGGCCAGTTGTACCAGAAACGTATGATCAAAGCCTTCAACAAGAAAGTCAAAAGTCAGGCATATCAAATCGGTGATTTGGTTGTAAAACGCATCATCTTACCACAGGGCGACCCCAGGGGCAAGTGGACTCCCACTTATGAGGGACCATTTGTAATCAAGAAGGTATTCTCCGGCGGAGCCATGTTGCTTACCACTATGGATGGCGAGGATCTCCCACACCCTGTAAATGCGGACATAGTCAAAAAATACTTCGCTTAAAGAAAAGCTCGCTAAGTTGAAAACCTGAAAGGGCGACTTAGGCAAAAATGAGCGTCTCGGTGGATTGAAAACCTGAAAGGGCGATCCAGGCAAAAATTAGAGACTAAAAAAAAATAATTATCCCGGTAGGCTGAAAACCTGAAAAGGCAGCCTAGGCAAAAGTTAGGGAATAAAGCATACGACTATGTCCCGTTTGGCCACCTACTCACCTTCAAGGTTCAACACATCAAAGGCACCAATCAGTCCAATCATTTTCTTCCAACAAGTGAGGGATGAGATACTCAAAGACAGATCGGCAATAGCAGAGTTGAAACTTGACAGGATTATTTTCACATAGCTATCTCCCTTTATAAGTACTTTTCAAAGTTTTATGACAACTTCCTACTACTAGGATTTTTGTCTCCTTGTACTAATCAGCCTATTACGGCTCTCTTTCAAAATCAATACAGTTCATTCTCAAAATCAATGTTTTCATTTTTTCTGTTTTGAATGCGTAAACGTCCCAATGATAATTTTGAATGAACATATGCATTTAAATATGATTGATGTTTATCGAAAACATTAAAACAGGAATAGCATTCAGGTAATGTCCCAATCATCTGGACGTCACCCCAAAACCAGCAACATGGGAATATCCCCCAAAGAGCAATCTTCAAGGAGTTATCTCCGGATAAGCAAGGCCCAATTAATTCCCCGACGGAATGTTTCATCACCGACACCGAGTACGGGCATCAGAAGAAACAATTCCCCAACAGAGATACGTTTCTCAGCCGAATCCTCAATGAGATTTTTCTCTCCAACAAAATGATTCGAGAAACCTTATTCCCCAGCAGGGCTGTTCAAGATCACTATCCCCAGAAGGTGTGATCCTCCACACCAAGGCTTGATCAAATAGTGCATCGGAGGATTACACATCTCTCTTATTCTCATTCAAGGTGCATCAAAATCAGAACCTTCAAGTTACCTTCATCCCCAAGCGGTAATCAAAGATCCCTCAACAGAGCATCCTGGTCCGTAAGGAAGTTCCCCAGCTGAGTATACTCGAACGAGATAGCAAATATCATCAACAGTCATAATGCCATCGTTTCCGAAATAACAAGCAGGGATTTATTTTCCCAACCAGAAGTTTGATACGCTCTAAACTGCATAAGTCATGTCCATACATCATACATCATACGCATATTCATACATAGCATATAATGTTTCATGACAAACGCATACATAACATGCACGGTTCTCATTTAGTTTGAGAATCTCAACATATACATTACATGCATCATGACATTGCATGTCACTAACTTGGTTTTTCAGGTGGACGAATATCCTCAGCAAGTTATTCTCAATCACATGCAATATTCTCCTGGGTTCTGTCCAGACAAGCATTCCTCTCAGATATAATCAAACCAAAGATTCACTCTGAAGAGCTCTCTCTTTCCAAATCACTTATCAACTTTAAACAAACAAAGCAGATACGGTCTAATGGTGACTCGTTCTGACGCTTCCAGACTATACCACAGTCGAATAAACAACTTCAAATCCTTCAGATCTAAGTCGATACCTTGGACGGTTCCTTAATGATCTACCCTCAGATCTAAGTCGATACCTTGGACGGTTCCTTAATGATCTACCCTCAGATTTAAGTCGATACCTTGACGGTTCCTTAATGATCTACCTTCAAATCTAAGTCGATACCTCATACGGTTCCTTAAAGCAATCAATCTTCAAGATCTAAAAGCGGACATCTCGGACGGTTCTGTAACGATTAACCTTCAAGGTCTAAAGCGGATACCTCAGACGATTCCACAATGATCAACATTCAAAATCTATAGCGGAAACTGTGGACAGTTCTGTAACGATCAACCTCCAAGATTTAAAGCGGTAACCTCGGACGGTTCCGTAACGGTCAATACAGAGATTTAAATCATTCATCAAGATATAATCAATGGATTCATTCTGATGAACAAACCATCAACACATTCACTAGATGGCATTTGAAAGCCCATCTTAGCTAATGTTTTGATCCGCCAACAATATTTCTCAAGCCGCATTCAATGCAAATTCCAGCATCACTTCTAGTGAAGGTAAGTGCAAATTTTCAGGGCATCTAAATATTCGATCATCTTCTACCTTCAGATTCCAATCGGTCTCTTCAGGTTTAAGAAGATTGAATAGGGGCAACTGTTATACCCCAAAATTTGCCCGCATCTTTTTTCAAAAAAAAGAAGGCAACAGACTTCTGTCTAAAAATTTGGAGTTTTATATAATCTTGGATTTTATTTCATAAATATCCTGATTTTATGAATACCCAGTTTTTAGAATATTTTTATACGGTATTTTGGTTCGCTGTTGAATTTATTCTTACACAAGCGCCAAATATTGTTTATCACTTCACACGCTGTTTATTTGAGATTTATTTTCAGATAAATAATACTGACGCAATTGGTACAGAATCAAATTTTGCAGACGCAGAGTCCGGGGATTCAGACTGTACTGGTAACAATTAAATTATTATTGGTTTTTTGTTTCCCACTAATTTTTTGTACTATATTATTTTCAAATCTTTTCCTTTCTTTTCAAATCTCTTTCTTTCAAATCAAATCCTAACTTTATTCCATACATCTTTCTTTTCAAACCCTACCATACACTTTCTTTCAAAACCTACTATCATTCAAACTTTCCTTTTTTGTAAGGTATCACTTCATTCCCCAACGTCTCCATCCTTCTTTTCTCTCTATAAATACCCCTCATTTTTTCCATAAAATCTCACATCAAATTTCACTCATTCCCTAAATTTCTATCATACTATCTCATAATTATTTCCTCTTCTTCCCCGGCAAAAAATGGCAAAGTGGGTGGATACGTTTTTTCTTATGGTCATCACTGTTTTTACGGTGATCATGTCCTTTTTCTGTCTGCATAGTCCTGAAAAATGCGGACCTGGGATGCTTGCACTCCCGTACATCTATATATTGTTGTTTATAGCATGGGTTTTTAATCGTCATACTTAAAGTCTGTCGTATCTTTCGCTTTCAAATAATGTATCGTTCATTATATTTGTCGTACTGTTCGCTATATTTTTATGTAATATTTGTACTGTCAGTATTAAATATTATACTATCTGTTATACCGTCGTTTAATTATCGAGATAATATTATGTGTGTTTATTGCTAGTTAAATAATTATTTTTGTGCATTAAATCCTTTTCAATTTTATTATCGGTAATTTCGTTCGCGTACGGTATATTTTAATTATTTATTATGTTTGTGTTTTTCTAACAACTCATGTAAATAATTTTTTCACCATTAACACAACAAAAACAAAAAAAGAAAAAATTAACTTTAACTGTTAAGTTTTCACTTTAACTGTTACGTTAATACCCAGACAGCCAGTTAACAGTCAAACCCGCTGACAGCACGATTCTCCGTGTTTTGTATCATCATTCAAATCAATCTTTCACATTTCAAAATTCCAAGAATTTTGTTCTAGAAGTCTTCTGATAATCACATGATCAGCAGAGACTCAACACTGCACAAAAATCAGGTACGCTTAACTGTCTCCTACACAAACAGTCACTAACTAGGGTTTTTGTTTTTTTTTCAGGAGAACAAGTTTTTTGAGACCTCAAATGGATTTCATGGATCTCCATATGTCTCAAAGTACCATCAGACAAATTTTCAAACTTCGATTCGCTCGGACGCACAGTCAGCAGCTCAAACAGTCAACAAACGACCAGTTTGACCAAAAAGTCAACAGACAATCAAAAATGAAATTTTTTTTTGTCAATATCCATATTTTGTCAAAAGATTCATCATTTGCTCAATGGTTGATCATAATTCATCAAGAAAAGTTCAGAAATCAACAAAACCCTAAGTTTCAAATTTAGGGTTTTCTCCTAAAAAGTCAACTGAACTTTGAACGGCCATAACTCTTTCCTCGTTCATCCAAAAAATCCCAACCAAAGCTTATTTTGAAGGAAATTCAATTATCTTTCAAATGAAATTGGTCCCATGGTCATTGGATTTACCATTTAGAAAATATGAGCTCAGACATTACAGGTCATTTTCAAAGTCAACAAAAAGTGGTTTTTTGTCAAAGCCCATAACATCAAGATAACTTCTCCAAATGCAAAAAAGCTTCCAAAGTAGCTTGTAGAGGACATCATGAGGTTTCTAAAAAGTACAAGAACTCCTTCATATGATCAAAATTGAGGGATTTATGCCTTGTTGAAGTTGGCTATTTTTTGGGAAAATGCATGAAACTAGCATTGATCAAAATTGTTTTTTTTCAAAAGAGGCCAAGCATTCATGATCCAAACATGTTTCTAATGATGTTAAAGGGCCCCCACGACCAAAATTAGGCCCATGACATTTTTATTTCTTTTTTAATTTAATTTTATTTCATTTAAAGTTAAATTAAAAAAGAAATGGTTCAAGATAATGATTCAAGGCTTTTGTCCTTAGCTTGAGTCACCAAGTTTGATCCAAGTTCTGCAGCATAGAGGTACAGAAGACCTATGGCAAGAGGGGTGAAGAAAATTGAAGCCATGGCCAAGAAATTCAAAGCTTTTATTCATAAAATATTCAAAGATTCAAAGGCACTCAAGTATGGAAGAAAAGCTTGTTAGCTTAAGTTTGCAGCACTCCTATTGCTTATAAAAGGCTTGGAATACTTCAGCAAAAGACACACACGAAAATCCACCAAAGAATAGCCAAGAAACTCACAAAATTTTCAAAAAAATATCAAAACTTTGTAATTTTCGTTTTCTAGTTTCCAACCATTATCAATACAAACTAATTGTCCAAATCATCTTCTAAGACATAAATTAGTAAGTTTGGATCATTACTCATGGCTATATGCTCATAGAACTCATGTTTCAAAAGTAACATATTCATGCATATTTTCAACTTTTAATATCTCCATTATAAGCATGTTTAAATGAAAGCTAATGCCTTTGTTATCTTTCTGAGATCATATGGAGTAGGTTTAACGTATCACATGTGAGCTTAAAGCCCTGAACCATGGTGTGCCATGTTTGAAGCTCAAAGCTTCAATCTTTTCGTTTTCATATTTAACATGCTCAAATGAAGAAACTAACCCCATATTCATGTTCAGGAGGAAATTTTAAGTGGATCTGGGCTGGTTGTTTTTTTTGTTGGTTCCATTTTTGCAGGTTATGAGCACATGTAAGTTATGGCGTTTCTGCGAAGCAAAAAAACGACGGTTTAAACCGCCATAATTCGCGCAGAGAAAAAGCTGAAGCAGACGGAGGTTGTAGACGACCACGCGTCCAAGCGTGGTTCGCCAGTCAATATTGACTCCTCTCTCCGCTCGTGTGGCATCTTCTTGCTGGCCAGTCAACTTTTCAACTCTTCCTCCCTCAATTTCCATTGGTCCACGCAGGATGTGGTGGGCCCAGTCTGACTTTGGTCACCCCCACTAATTCAATGCTTTATTTTTTCCCAAGACTACCATGTGCCTCAAATTACAGCCCTTGGATTGTCACTGTATCATCATCACACGCTCATAAACACATGAACATCATACTCCCTCATAGATCAAACACACAGGATCACATATTTAAATATATTTTCTATTTTATTTAATTTTCTTTGTAAAATTATTTTAAAATAGTTTAAAAAATCAAAAAAATATGCAAAAAATATTTTAGGTTGATAAAATATTGTCTTAATTTTTGACACAAAAATATTTTATTTTTCTTAATAATTAACATATTTTGTTTAATTAATTAGATAATATTTATATATTTATCTTTTAATTATTTTTAACCTATCAAAAAAATCAGAAAAAAAAATATTTTCTTTTTATTAAATTAAGTTTATATATTATAAACTAATTTTGTGCATAATTAGAATATTTTTTCCTTTAAGTTTAATTTATGTGTATAATTATTGTTATAATTATATGTTAATTAACTTAATAATTTCAAAAATCACAAAAAAAAAATTAATTTTATTCTAAAATTAATTAACAAACAACTTAGACTTAATTTTTTTTAGGTTCAAATTTTATTTCTAATTTTTGATCTTTTAGTTAAATTAATTATGCCTTAATCTTAATTAAAATCAACCATCCAAAAATCCAAAAATATTTTCCCTTTATCTTATTGCAATTTAAATTCATAGGTAAGTGTATAGGTTGTCAAATTCATGTAAATAGCGTATTTTACATTTCTCGCACAATCGATGTAATAGCGTAGATTTACTTTCTGCATTTTACATTCCCGCACTTTAATTCCTGTACATATAAAACTGCGTGTATGGCAAGAATAAAAACTAAAGCGCTAGATCACTAATTTCAAAGACAAAAATATCTGAAAATAAATCACAATCACACTTGCACCTCTTAGGGTAATCCCTCTGCTACTCTTTCAAAAATCAATTCTATTGTTCAAATACAATTCAAATTTCTTTCTGTATCCAGTCAAAGAAAATTTTCTAAAAAAAATGGGAAAGAACATTATGAACTTAGGGTATACCTCCTAATTGCTTGCTCAATCAAAAACAACAGAAGTTCTTACACATCACTGTTTTTTCAAAACAAACTTTCAAAAAGACAACACTTTGTATATATCCAAACAAGGATCATTACGAAGTTAAAAATCTTTTTTTCAAACCATCAAAATATCTTTCGAAAGATAAACACTTTGTATACATCCGCACAAGGATCATTACAAAGTTAATTCTTTACAAAATATTTAAAACCACATACAAGCATTTCAAAGCAAAACAAACGATTCAAACAAGTGAGCTAAGCAATTAAGAGCCCATGGATAACCATAGATACAAAGGGTGCTAACACCTTCCCTTTGTATAACCTACCCCCGAACCCAAAATCTCTTTAAGGTCTTTTTCTGTTTCTTTTATAAACCTTTCCTTAAATTGGATAAATTAAAAGTCGGTGGCGACTCTCTGATTTTCACAACTCAAAAATAAAAGAAGAGTCAGTTCTCATCCCATAAAAAACCGAGGACGACAACTACTTATCAAGAAGGAGAAGGATCAGCATAGGCAGCAAGGTAGTCAAGATAATTGGAAATCCAAACCTAAGCGATCATTTACTCTGTTACTCATGCCGCTGTCTCAAGTTCTGCAACAACTGCTCAATCAGAACTTGATAACTATATTGCCTCCATATTCAGTTCCAGCCAATCCTGCTCCTGGGTACAACTATCATGCGAGATGTGCTTATCATTCAAATAGTCCTGGTCATGATACCGAGGATTGTGGACCGTTGAAGCACAGGATTCAAGACTTAATTGATGACAAGATCATTGATTTCAATTCACATGAGGAACCTCATATAGTTGATGATGTGCACAACCAGAAAGGTCGTAATGAATGCAACCAATTTGTTGGGGCAGTTCTGATCTCTACACCAGTTCCACAACAACGACGCAAGCCAGATGCACCTAAGCGTCAATTCACCAAAATTAACATGTCATTAGATCGGGCATTGCAACATCTTTTGAAGGAAGGAATGATTACTGTGAGGGATCCTCCTCAACACATCAACACCTCATCTGTTAAACACAATCCAAACGTGCGATGTGCCTACCATTCCAATAGTCCTGGGCACGATACCAATAAATGCTAGGCCTTAAATATCAAGATCCAAGACATGATCGATGTTGGTGAAATTGAGTTCAATCCTCCTAAGACCCGTATGGTGATCACTGCTCCCATGCCTAATCATGACAAGGCTGATTAATGTCTAGAAGGATGGACTATTGGCTCATTAGCTTTACTTTCATTTGCAATTTCTATCCTGTTTGTTTAAACATTCGACTTATGATAGACATTATCTGTTTTAATAATCATCATCAGTGCATTGCATATGTTTGTCTTGAATAAATTATTTCGTTGTCACTCATTTAAATTGTGTCTTTAATTTGTCTTTGTTTTGTGATATTCAACTCCTGCAAAGCTGTATGCCTTTTGAGGGAGGATGACAAAAATGATACCGCAACCTCATACAATATGCTTTCGAACAGACTATGCTGACGATGCACAGGCATTGTTTCAATTCCTAAAAAGTGGAGATATAAGGATGTTAATCCCTCGTCAACCCCTTTGAGCTTAAGGTGTAGGAATTTTCTTTCACGTGCAAATTGAAACCCTTTAATCATAACCTGGGGCAGGGTAGTTACTTAATTAACTCAATTATACTAGCCGTTGTTTACACAAATAATGATGGGTCCCCGCAACCATTAAGTCAGGAAGTCAATATCCACCAAAAAGAAAAAGATGTTAAGTCAAAACCTATGAAGGAGACTTATCAAAAATCAAAACATCCCGCTGACTGTAATCTCAAAATAAACAGTTCAGGAAAAAGTTAGGGATAATAAAGTCAAAAAACCAAAAGAGGTTGTTATAAATCCTCGACAAAAAAAATATTACAAAAAAGGATGACTGCCTGTCCAAATAAACTTACAACGCCTTAACCATCATCAAATGTCAGTGGTATGACTTCAAGACCTGCTAGAACTTAAATGCAAAGTTAACTGAGCATAGGATCGAAGAACATCACGAAGATTGGGATGGGTACAAATAAACTTTGAGCCATTATCCTTTGTTTCTTAAACCGTGAAACAAGCCACGTTACAACCCTTGAAAGTCCTAACTGAAGCATGGTTAGTTCGAAAGCATACTGTCACAAAAAAGGTATCCTGACTCCTTAAGGTTTACCAAAAATGCTGAGTTGATACAAACATCTTGTCTTTACATACATCACGCTTTTACACCTTCTGTTTTAATGTTTTTCAAAAAAAAAACAAGACAAACATATGCATTGCATCTCATGAGTTCATTATTAAACATAATCTGCTACATAATTTCAAATGTTAGCATCAGAAAGAATTTGCACAAGGTACGACTAATGACTAAAGGTTATCCCGACAGACAAAAAACACTTACACCTGACTCAGTTGACTCAAGTCAATAAACACAAGGGGCATGACATGCTTTGTACAATCAATATGGGGCAATTAAGTCAAGATTCCAAGAATCTCTCAAGAATGCCAAACAATCAGGGGCACGCACCCAAGTGGGTTTGAAGCTACTTCCCGATCAGTCAGGGGCATCACCCTAAGTTTATGAGTATTAGGGGCATCACCCATAATGTATATCTCAAGAAAGCCCTCACAAGGCGAATCTCTCCAAGGTCCCTACCAGCTGGGGCAAAGCTACGCAAGGCATTTTCAACACTTCGATCAATACTCGTTGGTGTGCCCTAATCAATATAAGTCCAGGAATGGCAGTTACTATAGCTACTTGGGGAAATATTCAAGGCACTCATGTCTTCCCACAGTGTCGGTTTCACAAGATCATATCTCCACAGAGTAATCCTCAAGAAGGAGACTTATTTCCTCAACAGAGTTTACATCTTCGACACTGCCGATTCTCCGATACTTTTTTCCTCTTCTCCAAGCAGGGTTATTCATCTCTCTTATCCCCAGTCGTTACATCAAGATCAATCATTCAAATGGCTCTCATCCCCAAGCAGAAATCATAAATCCCCAGCTGAGCATCTTCAAAATAAGATCAGACATCAAAATCACAATGATATAGAGATTTGTTTTCTCAATCAAGAAAAATCACTAATATACTCCAGATAGCATAAACATATTCATACAGTGCATACATTACCTCATAATAAACATGCAAGTTTCTCATTTATTTTGAGAGACTCGTCACATAATACATGTGTCATGACTAACTTTACCCTTTTCAGAATACAGGTACAAGAAGATAAGAAATATCTCCAATTTTCAAAGATCTAATTCAGTTACCACAAACAGTACTGACACGATCGACCTCAAAGGTCTAATTCTACCACCACGGACGATGCTGACACTCAATTCAGAAAAGAACATGGCAATGAAGTCACGACAATGGAGTCACGACAATGGAGTCACGACAATGAAGTCACGACAATGGAGTCATGATACTGAGTCACGATAATGGAATCACGACAATTGAGTCACGATCACGACAACTGAGTCACGATAATGGAATCACGACAACTGAGTCACGACAATAGAGTCACGACAATTGAGTTACGATAATTGAATCACGACAATGGAGTCACGACAATTGAATTACGACAGCAGAGTCACGACAATGGAGTCATGACACTGAGTCACGATAATGGAATCACGACAACTGAGTCACGATAATGGAATCACGACAACTGAGTCACGATCACGACAATGGAGTCACGACAATGGAGTCACGACAATGGAGTCACGACAATGGAGTCACGACAATGAGGTCACGACAACTGAGTCACGATAATTGAATCACGATAACTGAGTCACGATAATGGAATCACGACAACTGAGTCACGATAATGGAATCACGACAACTGAGTCACGATAATGGAATCACAACAACTGAGTCACCATAATGGAATCACGACATTTGAATCACGACAATTGAGCCACGACAATGGAGTCACGTCAGTTAAGTCGCATATCTAATCCTGGTATTCAATTCAGAAACGAACATGACAATTGAGTCATGACAATGGAGTCATGACAACAAAGTCACGACAATCAATTCACTTATATGATCCAAACGCTCAAGGCAATTGAGCCAATAACTTAATTCCGACACCACAGAAACGGTCTAATGTACGACTCAGTCTGATTCACGTCAATACATCAACCCGATGGCATCTTTAAGCCCATCTCACACATCCTTCTGCCAACATCCGGATGGCATCTTTAAGCCCATCTCCGGCAAAAGTCCCAGCCTCAGCAAGGGCAAATTCCTCGGTATTCTAGTGTTCAATCCTCTTCTACCTTCAGATTTCGACAGGCAAACATGCCAATCTACATCCTCAGGTATAAGGAGATTGAACAGGGGCAGCTGTCATACCCCAAAATTTGCCCAATATATTTCAAGCTTTGATTCACAAAACAACTCAAATGGTCAACAGTCGACTGATTTGACCTAAAAGTCAATTGTGGTCAAATTATAGTCAAAATTCTTGATTTTTGGTCAACATCCTCATTTTGAAGTATCATTCATCATTTGATCAAGGATTGATCATGATTCATCAAAGAAAGTTCAGAGATCAACAAAACTTAAAGTTTCTAAATTAGGGTTTTTGATCTAAAAGTCAACTGAACTTTGACCAGCCATAAATTTCATATGGAACATAAGAAATTTCCCATCCAAAGCCTATTTTGAAGGAAACTGAATTCTCTACAAGTTTGTCTCTGACATGCCAATGCTAAAAATGCTTCATTTGAGAGATATGGATCAAAACATTACAGGTCCTTTTTGAAAGTCAACCAAAAGCTGTTTTTTGTCAAAGCCCATATCATCAAGATAAAATATTCAAATGGAAAAAAGGTTCCAAAGTGGCTTATAGAGGACATCTTGAGCTTTCCAAAAAGTCCTAGATGTGAAACAAAAAGGCTTCAAAATGGATTTCATTGCAAAGAGGCCCAACTTATTATGATCCAATATTGATCCTCAAGTTATCCAAGGCCTCAAATCTAATTGCCACGAATTTATAGGTTTTATTTGATTTATTATGAAGTTTTTATCCATTTAAAAGTGATTAAATTCAATAAGTCAAGCAAAAAATCAAAGATTTGATTTGGCATGGCATTCCAATCATATTCAATCATCAATTGGGCAATATATTTGAATCAGTTTCGTGGAAAGAAAATTGGTGAAAGAATGAGCAAAATTGGCTATAATTAGAATGATTCAAAAATCAAAATTTACCAAATTCCAATCTTTGATTCAATAAAGATTTGATTCAAGTTTGTACCCTAAAATCCTTCTACTATATAGGCATAAGGAATCCTAATGAATTTTGGACGAAAAGCTGGCCTGAAGAACCCTAAAGAAGTCATCCAAAAATTCCAAGTTTTAGGGCACATTCAAATTCAATCTCCCGGCCGTTCTCATTCCATCCTATGGATCAATTCATCTCTCTGAGCCTTCCAGCAATTGATCCAAACCTTTACACAAGCCAAGGCGTGCCCGGAACCACCTCCACAAAGTTGCACTGTTGGTAAAAGTTCTTGAATCTCAAATCTTTGTTTTATGCCAAATAAATGATTTTTATGCATTTGTTCATGTTCATATTAATGTTTGGGAATGTTTGGAACAATCGTTTGTAAGTTTCGACGCCTAAATCGAAAGCCACCATGATTAGGGCTTCGGAATTGTCTTCTTCGTGTAGCCTGTTACAAGTGTTTTCAGGACAAATGGATAGCACCATCAGACTCACAAGGTTCTAATTAGTGGACTAGGGTCATTTTTGCACTTGTTTCCGTTCACTTTTGCAGGTTCCATAATCAAGCTCGCCGGAGATGATGGAAGAAACCACCACCGGTGGTGGTTTAAAATCTCCAGGAACCAGTCAATGAACGTGTGGTGTTTTCGTGTCATGCCATTAGCCAGTCTGAAATATGAGTCACATCTCTCCTTAACAAAGTTTTACTATTCACACACTACACTTCAAACATTTTGAAAACAAAGTGAGCTAAGAAATTAAGAGCCCAAGGATAACCATGGATACAAAGGGTGCTTACACTTTCCCTTTGTATAACCTACCCCCCGAACTCAAAATCTTTTTAAAAGGTCTTTTCCTATTCTTTTAGCCTTTCTATATATTGGATAAAATAAAAGTCGGTGGCGACTCTTGCTATCTGCAACATTTCTAAAAGTCAGTTTTCCCACCGTATTATAGCATGTATGTACGCATTGCTTATCCTTGCTACGTATGTTTGACCTGAATAACATGCTTAGCCTTTACATGTTTAACCTGAATAACATGTATGTTCACATTGCTTTCTTTTGGTATCACATGTAGCCGCTACTCCAAAATTCAAAATTCTGAAACAAAAAACGCTCTCACTCTTCCGTCAACAAACCACTTTCACGGCGGAATCAACAACGTTCACCGCCGATTAACCTCGATGAACTCCGACTCAGATTTTTCTTTGAGAAACAAGGATATGAACAATCGTCGCCTCAGCATCATCGATTTTTTATCCACTGATGATTCGCTCCTCGATCCCATTTCTTCCAATTACCAAAATTCAAAAAAACGAGGCTTGGTACACTCTGAATTCGAAGAAGTTCGAAGACGCTGCTACCAAAATTGAACAGTGGGAGGATGAAACTCAAACTATTGAGAAATTACAATGAGAAACCCTAAATGCAATTTGCGTAAGAGTTTAGCTTGAGACAATGCTTTTTTCACTAGTGTTCGGGTTCTGCATCTGGATGAGTTGTCTAGTATACTTGAGGGTGTTGAGAAAGAATCAATGCCGAGGATTGAAGAGGATGTATTCAAATCATGTGACTCCATTTCGACATTAGGGAGTGATAGTTTGACCTTTGAAAGTGCTGATTTGGAGGGTGATTTGTTTGAGGATGTTCGAGCTTCAATTCAAAATTCTAGCCGTAAGTCCAAACTTGCAACTGCAACAACTAGAGTGTCATCTGCCTCTGGGCTACCAGGGTTACAAACTCCATCCAGAAAAGTTAGTGCGGTTACTCGCAACAAGATAAAGGCCCCACAAACCCTTAGGAATCCAACAACACCATTTATGAGAGGAATTGGGGAGGCTACAAACAATAATACTTTTACACAAATTCTACATCCTCTTGCTACAAGGAGGGAATCATCTATTTCAAAACTATCAAAGTTACCAGCAAAGCCTATTGCAAGTTCCACAATTTCAGTCAAGAGAGCATCAATTAGCGGTTTGCATGCCAAAAATGAACAGGACAGAGCAAAACATACAATTGGTGATAGAGTCAGCCCAATTCCAAAAGCATTTGTTATTGGAGGTTCACGTGGTACACAGCCTAAGCCCACAATATTATCCAAATTAACTTCTGGTCAGTCAGTATCAACCAAGGCAAAATCAGTATCTTCCATATCTTGTGGTAGCAATTTATCTGATAATATTGGTAAGTATCCAATTAATTCTGCAAGAAGAAAAGTTATTGGGGGAAATTCAAAGCCTCCCGCATCTCCCCCTCCGGTCAAAACACCGTCAAGTTTTGCTTCAAGAAATAAAATTGAATCTGTGATTCTAGTCTCTCGAGCTTGATATCTGCCAACAAGCTTTCTTCTAGTGTTTCCCCAACTAGCTCCTAGTCTTCAAAGGCATCCATATCAACTTCTATGCCTAAGTACATGTGTGAAAGTTCAAGGTCCAGCATTGATAGTTGCATCATGGGTGATGTAAGTTCCTATTATCCAGATTAAGCAAACGGGTTGAAGCTCTCGTGAATTAAGCAAATGCGATTTAATCGAACACGATAACAAATTAAGAAAATGCTAACGTGATTATAGTTAACAATCATACAACAATCAAATTAAATCAACATACTCTAGGAAAATCAGATTAAGCATGCAAGTACCATAGAATGAAGTTAAAAGGAATAAAAACTGAATTGAAATTATTATAACCTAAAGGTATTGGAACCTGAATATAGCAAATCATCAATTGAAATTAGATCTCCATGAATTCCCTAAGCTCTGAGTTATCAATTCGTGAATAGTGAAAAATTCGGTGATGAACCGTGAATAATTTGAGAGCATGACCAGTAGCCGTGACTACTAGGTATGGGAAAAACATAGAAATCTAACCCAACCGGGTTGAAAAACATAAAATAACCCGACCCAAAACTAACTATTTCTTAAGTCTGGAACTTCAACAAATTATTCGAGACCTCTACACTCCGAACCAGCTTTTGCCTCCAACACAAAACTTGTAGCTCTTTCTATTAGCTTTTCAACGCATATCAGAACGTGCAAAACAATATCCTGTAGCTCAAGTTATGGTCTGCACAGTGAAAAGGTATCAAATAACTGTTAATGGTGAAAATAAATAAAAGAAAAAGATAAAATTAAATATAAAAACACAATAAAATAGTAAAATTAATTAAACAAACTAGAGAAATGCCTAAGTACAATAGTAGAATAATGTGCATCAAAATACACTGATCAAACTCCTCAAACTACTTTCTCCCTTATTCACTAGCTTAGGCGTTAAAGTACTAATCTTGCACGTCCACTCCCGCTCCCCCATACTAGAACCTCACTCCATTGCACATGAACTATGTTCCATTCGATCTCCACCTATTTCTTGTTCCTGTACAAAACATAAGTAATAAACAAACTGGGAGAATTATGGACCATAAAATAAAAAAGAAAATTGAAAAAAGCTTTTTAAGTTAAGTACAAAATGATAAATGTGATCACCAATAGAGAGTACAATTATGTTTATAACTGCAATACTGCCAAAGAAGTGTGGGACATTCTTGAAATGATCTAAGAATGTTCTGTTGATATTAAAAGGAACGGGATGAACACACACGGCCAATAATTAGAGATGTCAAATGAAAATTAAGTAAATCTTAGAGATAGTTCTCAAATGTTAAAATTATTGGCAATACTTTCAAAAATTACATCTCTAAAAAATATCTAAGATTTAAGGACTCGTGTTGAAAACCAAATCCAGTACTAAAATATGGAGATATGAATTTATTAATAATTTATAGGAAACGTTAAATGAGTCAAAGATTTCCAAGAAACTGAAAGAAGAAGAATAAATGCAAATACTCCAAAATAAGAAGAAGATCACAATAGAAAATTCAAATGCATCTAAAGAATCAAGTGAAGAGGTAAACTTTTGTATTATGACTAACCATGAAGATTATGGTGAGGTAACCATTTTTTTCTATAAAAAAATGTATGATCTTAGTGTAAAAGTTAGCAAAGAAAATGATGAGCTAGAATAGGTTATTATGACACATAAAAATCATATTAAATCTCTAGAAAATGAAAATTAAAAATTGTAGATGAAATGAATGAGTTTAAAAGGAGAACCTTAAAAAATGGTAATTTAAATTGTAAAAATTATGACTCCCTTAAAAGTGAAATGTAAGATTTGTATGAAACCTAAGCTAGTTTATCAAAGAAAGATAAAATCTTGATATGATTATATCTAGTAAGAGAGCTACCTATCAATAACATCTACAATACAAATAAATCCTCCAAAGTTAATGTACTAAAATGTAATGAGTGAAATAAAAATGGTTATAATTCTCTATTATGTTTAGTTAGAAAAAGTCATGAAATTAAAAAAAAAAAAAAAAAAAAAAGTATTATTACATGAAGATTTAGAGAAGGAGGTGTATTGAAAGATTCCAACTGACTTTGATTTTACAAGTGGAACCAACAATGTGTGTCGTTTAAAAAGGCCTTATCTAGGTTAAAGTAATCACCTCAGACATAGTTTGGAGGATTGCCAAATTCCATGGTATGTTTAGGCTATAAGGAAAGTCAAGGAGAACACACTTTCTTCATCAACCATTCACAATGGGAAAACACTAATTATATATAGTGTCTTGTTTATATTGATGATATTATTGTTGTAGGTGATGATTTTATTGAGAGACAACTAATCAAAGAAAACTTATTAGTGGTTGAGATGAAAGACCTTGGGATAATCAAGTACTCCCTCCATTCCTATTTATAAGAAAATTCTAATTTTTTAGGTTCATTTAATAATTGATGTATCTAACCTATATATAGTCCAAATATATCATTTATTCAATGAACCTAAAAAATCAAAATTTTCTTATAAATAGGAATGGAGGGAGTATTTCTTAGGAATTGAGGTATCCTACTCAAAATAATGCATCTTTATCTCTTAAATAAAATATGTACTTGATCTATCGTAGGAAACAAAAAACTTGGATGCAAACCCGCAAGTGTTCGCATTGAGAAAAGTCATTGGATAAACATTAAGGAGGAAAGTGCCAAGAGTCGGTATTAGAGATTAAAGGGAAAGTTGATTTACTTGGGACATATTAGGCTAGATTCGCCATATGAAATTAGTGTGGTCATATAATTTGTGCAAGATCCAAGGGAGAGACACTAGCAAGTTGTAGAACATGTTCTACAATATCTTAAAGTCAACCCAAGGAAATGGGTCTTGTTTAAAAGAGGTAGAAGTCTAACTATAGAGGTTTACACTTATGCTGATTATGAAAATTTAGTGAGTGATACAATATCTACTTTAAGCTATTGTACGTTTTTGTGTGAGAAATGGTTGATTGGAGGAGTAAGAAAAAAATGTAGTTTCTCAATCAAGAGGTGAAGCAGAATTTAGAGGTATGACACAAGGAAATTATGAATATTATGGATGAAACAAGTGCTAGAAGATTTGGAGATACAATGTGAAAGCCCTATGAAGTTATTTTGCAATAATAAATCAACCATCAATATTTGACATAATCTTGCTCAACATGAAGTGACAAAACACATTGAGATTGGTCGGTATTTCATCAAAGAAAATATGGATAATTGAATTATAACTACAACATATCTTTCTTCTGGGTATCATCTCACAATATGTCAATGGAGGGTTTACCACCAGAACGATTTAACCATCTTACTTACAAACTTGAAATGATTGATATGTATATTCACCATCTTAAGGGGGTGTTCTAAATATTAAATATAAATAGTAATTTGTAGTATTAGTCTAAGGCCCGTTAAGCAAAGTTTATTAGATTTATTTTTCCTTTTTATCTAAGTAAGATTATTCTCAACATTGTGATTACAACTTTCAATATATTAAAATCTTATTTTGAAATATTTTAAGAATTATGGTAAGGTCTAACTCAACCTTAAAAACCTATATATAAAGTGAAGGTTGTCTCCACTTATAAACATATGTTTAGGTCACATATTGTCTAATGTGGGACTTTTAACACACACCTTCACGCCCAATACTATTGAACTTGGTGCATGGATATAAATGGTGGTTGACTCGAGAACAGAAACCTGATGTTTGATGGTCCAACAAATGTTGATATCATCTTAAGACTTGTGGTTGCGAAAAACTCAACCTTGCAAAATTGACTTGTATCGTAATAATTTCCCCCACTTAAAAACATATGCTCATGTCACATATGTTTTGATGTGAGACTATTAACATATGAGAAATTCCAAACTTGGGTTCACATGTGAGTGAAATTTTGGATTTATAAGAGAGGTGACTCATATACCTGATGCCTTTGGGTTTTGAATATAGATATGGTCTCTCTCTCTCTCTATCTCTCTCTCTTATGGTTTTGGAGTATTGATTGCATTATTGCTCCTGGCTTCCTCGGCCTCTCCAACAAATAGTATCACACTTGTAGAAAGATTGTTGGGTTCAAATGTGAGTGTTTAAGTGTAGTATAACCTATGAATGAGTGAAATGTCTAATTTATAAGGTTGGTGACTCATATGCTCGATGCCTTAAGGTTTTGGATGGAAATGTGACATCTCCCTCTCTTTTGGTTTAGGAGCCTTAAGGTTTTGGATGGAAATGTGGCATCTCCCTCCCTTATGGAAATGTGGGCTCAAATGGAGGAGTTACATGACAACTAAAAAATCACCACTATGCCATAAAAGACCTACGAAAGCGCTTTTTTGGGGCTTTAAAAACGCTTAAAAGCGCTGCCGTAGGTGGCGCTGCTATAGGTTTTAGCAGTGCTTTTTGTTTAGGCAAAAGCGTTGTCGAAGGTAGGCCTAAGGCAACGCTTTTTCTTAAAAAGCGCTTTAATATATAGGCCTAAGACAACGCTTTTTTATTGAAAAGCGCTTTCTTAGGCATACTTTAGAATGCCTTTTATGCTTTTTAAAGCCTACCTACGACAGCGCTTTTAAAAGCGCTTTCATAAATAGCCCTAAGGCAGCTCTTTTTCTTAAAAAGCGCTTTCATAGATAGGCCTAAGGCAGCGCTCTCGTTAGTATTTTTAATAAACCTATTATTTTTTTAATTTCTAAACCTGCATTTTTGGCATCATTATTTCATGAACCTGTAATATACCATTGTTATCCCATAAACCTATAATTTACAATCGTAATCCCATTATTTCAGTAATCTCATTATTTTAACAAAGAAGCGATTTCGATTATATACAAAAAAAGCATTATAAATTATACCATTGTTTTTGAATCTGCAACAAAAGCATGAAGTAAACTCAGTCAAGCACTTGTTCTTGAATGCCTTAAATAAATACAATATCAGATGATCATGACAGTTCTTAAAAAAAAATAAAGTTTAAACAGAAAATCATATGGAAGAATTTTTCAAGCGTACTATATTCTCTCTTTTATTAAACCAATTTGGACAAGAGATTTTTATTTGGAAGGGGGGTGTAGAAGGTAATCACCGACTCCAAGTTAACATTTTGAAAGAAATTTAGGAAAACATGTCAAGTTACATCGATATCAGGTAAACTCATCGAAATGCAGCGGAACTCATCAGGAACAAACTCGGAGCGAGGAGGAAGACACGACTGTCTTCGCAAACAGAGGAAAATGTGAGCACGCTTCGTGGTGGCTGGAAATCTTCACGTCGTTCTCGCAGAGGGAGGGGGTTCTTCGCAGTTGCAGTCGCGGAGGGAGTAACGTTTTTTTCCTGCCCCGTTTTCTTTGAATGTGGTCCGAGTTGCGTTCGGAGAAGGCGAAAAGACGGCGGTAGAGGTGGTGGTGGTGCTGTTCGTCGGCGGCTGCTGCGAGTAGGAGAGTGAGAGGTGATGGAGCTGGTGGTGGTGTTGTTCGAATTAGGGTTCTGAGAGGCAAAACGCGTGTTTTGTTAGTTTTGTTTAAAAATTTTAATTTTAAATGAGCTACTCCAACGCTTTTATAAAGCGCTTTCTTAGGTATCATATACCAGCACTTTTTCTCCTAAAAGCGCTTTCGTAGCCTACCCCTATAGCAACGCTTTCATATCCTCCCCTATAGCAGCGCATTTATAAAGCGCTTTCTTTAGGTAGCCTTATAAAGCGATTTTAAAAACGCTTTCGTAGGATCCCATATAGCAGTGCTTTTTTCCCTTGATTTTTAGTTTTGTTTTTAGCAAAACCTATAGCAGTGCTTTTGCCTAAAAGCGCTCTCGTAGAAGTGCTGCTAAAAGCCAAATTTGGCTTAGTGCATGTTGTTGCTGATTGGGAGAGTTGAATGACAATTAGAAGAACAACCTCATAATTCTACGTGTTTTTTGGTCTCGTTGTTGCTGATCGGGAGAGTTGCATGACAAGTAGAAGATCAATGTTTTTTAAAAGCATCCCCATTGGAAGAACTAATTTTTTAGTGCTTGAGCTATTTTGTGTAGGATCAATTGCCACATTGCATTTAAGCAACATTTAAGCAAATCAAACCAATTTTACTTTCAATAAAAAAAAACAATTTTACTTCAATAGTGATTTCAATAAGCAATCTATATGCTTTTTATAAAAAAACAATCAATCAATTTATATTTATCCTAGCCCCAACACTTATCAAAACTAATATTATTTAATGATAAACAACACATTTGCTTCAAGAAACAACTTACACAAAAATTCAAGTAACAGGAACACTACAGATATCTACTCCAATGATTTAAAAAATTACTAAACTTCGGAACTTTAAATTTATATATGCATTAAATAACTTCCATTAAAAATACTCAAAGAAATTTAGTTGTCTTTTTGGAAGGTCAAAGAAAGTTTTTACCTTGAAAGTTGATTATTAATCTAACACATAGGAGAATGTGTAGATAAGTTTACTATACCCATCTAATTCATTTTAATCAGAATAATTAGAACTTTTTTGATATAAAATCATTATTCATCCAACCTTCTTTTTCACATGAGAATTTATCAATTCATTATCATTCAATAAACACTAAATAATTGTATTTATTATTATTATTATTTAAGGTGTACAGGTATATGAAAACGATAGCATTCAAAATCAAAATCAAATTGTTAGAGGTGGTGGATGTTCTTGCACGTCTTCTGGAAATCATAATTGGAATACATATGATACGTATAATTAATAGAAGTAAACGCCTGGTTTTTCTGGCTGCTATTTAGTATACTGACTTGGTCCAAACCATGCCCATCAATGTCCTTATACATACATTATCCTTCACAAAAAATACAAATGTTCAAATCAAGCCATTATCATAATTTTTGGCAGTACTTACTATTTAATCTCACCCATTCATGAAGTCTCATCTCAGCTAATTGATACGACTAGTTATTCCTTGTAGCCTTCAAATAGTCTCCACTATATTTAGAGGTTTAAAGAAAATTTTATAATAATATTTTTTAAATTAAAGAAATATATAATTATTTGTTTAAAAGAGTTGAATCATCGTTAAATTAAATCAAATCAAATCAAAAGTAATTGTCATCATTAAATTAAATGAAATCAAAAGAAATTGTCTAATTAAGGCAGCTTAGTTAATACTAGTCACTAAATTATTTGATTAAAAAATACTTTTTTAGATTTAGACCATTATCGAAAAATAAATACTGTAGTTTTTCTTCCATGGCCTTTAAGTAAGAAAGAGTAAAACTGCATCATTAATAATATCTGTTCGGGATTGGACCGGCGTTTGGCCCAATTAGACTGAAAGGCCCAAACCTTTCTTAGTCCAAGGGATTTCCCTCCCCGTCAATCCATGCCCGGCATAAGCAACACGACGTCTAGCTGAACAAAGTTGCTACCCTCAGTCCCGACCTCGAGCAGGTGCTCCCTGGGAGCACCTCCACTTGTCCTCCTTGTGGTCTCGGGTAGGCACTCCCCGCGAGCGCCTCCGCTCGCTCCTTATGTCCGAGGACCCTCCTCCTCGTAGGGTTCGGCAGTCAAAGCTTGCGAAGAGAGAAAGAAGAACTAGAGAGTGTCTCTCTTCTATGATGAGTGGTGCGTTGTTACTAAGGATGATTTAACGTCTTTCAAACACGCTCTCATTGACTGGAGTGTCGTTACAAGCAAAGCATCATTACAAACGAGGTAACTATTTATTTCAATTAATACCTTACTAGAAGCCAAGAAGGATAAGAGTATTGATCCAAAAAAGATTGAGTCTACTGTTGGAACATCTACTGGAACATCAGTGACATGGAAGAATTTTGTGTCAAAGATGAAGTCCTTCAAGAAAAATTATGTTCAGTTACATGACTCTGACTCAGATGCTGATGAAGATTGGGTCAACTTAAAGGACTCAGGTGGAAGGATTTGATAGTTTTGTTTTTTTAGTTTTTTTGTTGTCAAAATAAATAAATAAAAACAAAAAAATGTTGTTTTTATTTCTAGTGTCCTTGTACACTCACTCTATTTTATCAATTTTTGCCTAAAAGGGAGAGTAAAGTGTTAGTAATTGTTAGTAGGATTAGTTTGTTTTTTTGCTTTTTTAGAAGTAAAGAATGTTGCATGTCACATGTCTTGACATGTTATTAAATATTAGGATAGCGTAGTCTAGTGTGGTTGCTAGGTATATGCAATTACTTAGGGGAGCATGATAGTCTGTCATGCTTGTTAGTGCTGATTGTTACTGGCGTTGTGCTATTTGCTGCTGCTATTACTGCTACTTCTACTGCTACTACTGATGTGTGCAGGATGTCCTACCAGATATTCCAACATCCTGTCTGTTGAGGTTTATGGAGTACCTTGGCTACTGTGCTCTAAGTTATGTGTGAGGCTTCTGCTGCTGGTGCCTCTGTTGTATGGTTTTGGATATCTCGTGCTTAAGATTCTTGTGATTTGGATTTTCCCCTTGAGGGGGAGTAATGTGGTTGGTTTTTTCTTGTGCTTTGGGTTTTCTATCCGAGGGGGAGAATTGGTTCTGCGTGATAGGGGGAGTAATGGACCTCTCTGATTGTACAAGTTATTGAGTTGTGTTAATGTGATGTTTCTGGAATATTGAAAATGATGATTTGTAACTGCATGTAATCTCAGATATAATGATATGATTGCATAATTTACAAAGTTTACATGTTTTCATGTAGCTTGTGTTTTTGTTTGTGGTTTTATTCCTATCTCCAGGATTAATTGTGCTTTGGTTGTTTTAGCCAAAACTTGCCAAAGGGGGAGATTGTTAGATCCATGGTTTTAGGATTGATGGAAATTTTGCTAAAATATGGTTCATGATAGATGTTGAGCAAGATGTCATAACATCTTGATTAAGCTGATACAGCAGATTGTGAATGTTGCGTTGAAGACAGGTGTTCTGACATATGTTGTGACGTGCTAAACCAGAACATCAGTATAGGTTGTTTTAAATCTTAACAGATTTGATTTGATTTTGTGATATCTCTTTTGGATATATCTCAATTATTTTTGCAGGTCAAGAAGATTTAATCTAGAATAAGTGATTTGATCTCCAACTGTAGATAAGTTTCTAAAATTGGATATTGAGACAATTTAGGAAACTTAAGGTTTTGTTCCAAGATTTAAGGAGATATCTCAATTATTTACCATTCTATAATTTATTCCTGCATATTTTACAGTCTGGTTTATTGGATTCTGTCTCTCAACAGATGTTATAACATTTGTCTTGACATCATGTCTTGATGTTGGGACATCATTAGTGACATGTTTTAAAAGTTCTAGAATTTCCGTTATTGTATAGAAGATTCTATTTATACTTCATATGTAATGATTGGTGAGAAGTGGGAGCTTTTTTAGAAAATTAAGACCCCTTCGAGAGTTAACAAGAATTTTGTGGAATTTATGTACGAATTGTGCGCAAACTAGAATGTTTTTTTTATGAAAATGTGTTCAAGGTCCTATTTATTGCGGTTTATGTGGAGAAGGAGTTAAAGATGTTAAGCATATAATTTTACATTTCTTGGAGAGTATTGTGTGCTAGGAGAAAGTAGGTCATTGGTTTGTGTTTCCTGGAGAGTATTAAGTGCATATCTTTCAGCTTTATTACTAGTTCATAGGTATTATGTGACAAATAGAGTGCTATTCTTTAATGGAAAAAGACAAATTATAGAGAATGATTTTCTTTCTTTTATATGTTTGTTTATTTTTACAAAAAGACTTAGATTCAGAAGGAAATGAAGGTGGTGTCTAGAGTATGGAAAATATCTCATATGATCTATAGTGACACTCCTCGTAAGTAGAAACTCATAGTATTGATCTCCCCATAATTGAGATGGTGACCCAATTGGTGCCGATTCAATTTAACAGAAATAAAATTGTGCCTGAAAACACAACTTATGCTCGTTATTTCTTGATTTTGTTGAACAAAGGCCGGTTATATCACTATCTTAATCGGAAGGATATGGAGGACCCTGAACTTCTATTGCTCAAACTACAGAGATAGATGAGGAGGAACACGAGAGGAAGCAAATGCATTGATAGAGAGCTAAAGCATAAATATAACAATGTTGTAAAAATTTCATTAAAGAATTTCACGACACAATTTAGCATGGCTATAACATTTTATCATGATGCCTCACGAAACTTCATTCTTTTAAGGCATTTCATCGAACAGTTCACATGCACGATCAAGCTAAAAAGGCATTCCTTTGCTTCAGGTGACAATCTCTTTGGCTGCTTGCATATACTTGCTTAATGAAAAGGTGAAGAGTTTGGCTAGAGCGCTCATTCCAATCAACTAGAGAGAATACATTCACAAGTTGAACTCAACTTGTTTCCGACTTGTTTTTTCCACTATATTGAGTAACAATTAGCTAGTGGATAGTAAACAGAAAAATAATGACAATAGTAAACACGCAAGGTGTTGATGAATGGAAACAACATTTCAGCATATTCAAAGGAATTTAGGAAGGTTTGTGACTCACGCAATCTAACACGTTTTTTTGCAGTCAAATATAATGTTGACCTTAAGTGATGTGGCTTGTCACGTCAGCTTCTGTTAGAAAAAATAGACAGTAAAGACCAAAATTATGAACGAAAAATTTTAAGAGAACCACAGTTCGAAGGAAATATTTATATGAACTAAAATTAAATTTTGAGTTATTTATAAGATCACATACATTTTTAATTCTATATATTTTAATTAAATTAAATTTTTTAGAAATCTCTTATATACTCTTCAATACCTAAAACCCTAATTTAGATTATTTAACCTAGGGGTGTTAAAAACCAAATCGGTTCAATAGAAAACCGCAAAACCGAATCGAAACTGCAAAAAATCACATTTAATTAGGATGTGTTTGAGTCATTTTCTAACAGAATTGCACGGTTCGATTCGGTTTGCGGTTTATATTTTGCAAACTAAACCAAACCGCATTATGTTACAAAATCTTCCTAACCAATATATATTTCTTTAATTTTTTTTAGAGAAATCAACTAGTATTATGTGTATATTTTATCATATTCTTTGTATGATATTTATTTTAATTTATATATGATAAAAAACAAAATACTATTCATTTATAAATACTATTTTTACAAAATATATTTTATCGTACTCTTTGTATAATATTTATTTACGAATGTAATTTTATATATATTATTCCTTAGACCTAAGATAAAATTGTAAGACGCATTTTTATGTATTAAATTATAAATTTATTTTGACAATTATAAATTTTTTTATGGTAATGTATCAACTATTAAACACAAAAATTATATTTTCCTGAATATGTGTATGTATGGCTCGATAATTTTTTTTTTTTGTAAAAAATCGAACCAACCCAAACCGCATTAGTTTGGTTTGGTTCGATTTTTATTTTTGAAAGTCAACCGAACCAAATCATACCGCATATTTTTTTTCTCATGTGGTTCAGATGATTTTTAGCGTCAAAACCGTTCAAACTGCACCGTGAATATCCCCTGGTTTGACCCTTTAATCGGTTCCATTGTCTTAATATCTTTAAAATTAATAATTTTTTCTCTCTTTGAATTTTTTTTAAACTAAATCCCACCCTATTCTCCTAGTGAGACTCTTCTCATTTATCTCTGTCTATATTTATACTAGCATATACTCAATATCTATAAGACAAACGACATACTCCAATCTATAAGACATTGGTTGACTTGTCTCATCTCTCATATTAGAAACAAATATACCTTAAAAAAGACTAAAACTATTAAGGATGATGCTTCAACTTAAGCTAGTCTTCACAACGTTGGTGTGTTGGAACATAATAATTAGTTATAACTGTGTAGTTGGAGATTCACAAACAAGTATAGTAATAGACAGTGGATGCAGCTCATATAACGCATCAAATTTGCGCAGCTTCTATGCAAACATTAATGGAACATTTTCAGATTTGAGAAATGAAATTAGCAATGGAAGCAAACACTTTGCAACGGCACAAGAAGCAAGAGGAGATGTGATAGTATATTCTCTTTTTCAATGCAGAAATTACCTCTCCAAAAAGGATTGCGTTGCTTGCTTCAACACAGCTTCTACTAAAATTCGTAACTGCTCAGCTTCCAATGGTGCTAGACTCATCTACGATGGCTGTTTCTTAAGGTATGAATGTGTCTAAGTAATTAATTTTAATAAAAAACTTTAAATATTGTTTTAAAATATATGTTTTTTTTATATTTATGTTATTTGGATGAGATGTCAAAGAATCTTTTCTCTTTTTAAATTTCTATCAAAAAAAAATTTTATATCATTAGTTCAAATTAATTTGGCAAACATTTAAGTTCAATTCGATAACTAGCACCAGCTAGTTTATGTCATAATATGATTGAAAATTTGTGTTCCTTTTTCTTGCCGAGTTCTCTATATTTTTAAATCAAAACAAAAAACTAGTTAAAAAATTCACTTTCATTGAAATTCATCTTTCTATGTATTAGTCGTTTAATTTTGTTCTTCAAGGGTATATTATTATTATTATTATCATTATTATTATTATTATTATTATTATTATTATGATAATGAATATGAACCATTAGATTTTAAAATAAATGGTGCAGATTATGTGTGAATTTTTTATTATCTATCCTCCATTATTAAAATAAATGATGTAGGAGAGAAAAAAAAGATTCACACATAATCTCCACCATTTATTTTAAAATCTAATAGTTCAGAATCATTCTCACATTCTCATATAAAGAAGACATTCACATATGATATGTGTTTTATATATATATATATATATATATATATATATATATATATATATATATATATATATATATATATATATATATATATATATATATATATATATATATTATGTGTGACTTTTTTATTATCTATCCTCCATTATTAAAATAAATGATGTAGGAGAGAGAAAAAAGATTAACACATAATCTCCACCATTTATTTTAAAATCTAATGGTTCAGAATCATTCTCACATTCTCACATAAAGAAGACATTCACATATGATATGTGTTTCATATATATATATATATATATATATATATATATATATATATATATATATATATATATATATATATATATATATATATATATATATATATATATATATATATATATATATATATATATATATATATATATATATAGGGGACGACTCAAGTGAGAACACTTGGTTATTATGAGAAATGAGAACAATGAATCACGACCATTAAATTTTGATTTTGTTGATTTTAATGGACAAGATTAGTTTCTCTTTCTATGATCCTTAGTATTTATTTTAAATCAACATAGAAAGAGAAACTAATCTTGTCCATTAAAATCAACAAAATCAAAATTTAATGGTCGTGATTCATTGTTCTCATTTCTCATAATAACCAAGTGTTCTCACTTGAGTCGTCCCCTATATATATATATATATATATATATATATATATATATATATATATATATATATATATATATATATATATATATATATATATATATATATATATATATATATATATATATATATATGGAGGAGAGATATATTTACTTCAAAAGTAAGTTATTATAACTTACTCCATATATTGACCATTAATTTTTTTCAATCTAATAATTAAAAATAATAAGGAATAGTTTTCTCTCCCCACATTTAATTACTTATTATTTTTAACCATTAGATTGAAAAGAATAAATGATCAAGATGTAGAGTAAGTTACAATAATTTACTCTTGGAGTAAATATATCCCTCCTTTTATATATATATATATATATATATATATATATATATATATATATATATATATATATATATATATATATATATATATATATATATATATATAACTTATTCATTGATATGTCTTATATATGAGGACATATCATATGAGAATAGGTAAGTTATATGAGAATGAATAAGAACCATCAGATTTTAAAAGGAAGTCTGAGATTAAATTGTGATCTTTACTAAATCATGTGCTATTAAGAGGAAAGATAAATCATTAATTAAATTTTAAAATTTTCTTTTAATCTCAACCCTTTCTTTTGAAATTTGATGGCTCTTATTCATTCTCACATTCTCTTATAACTTATTCATTCTCATATACTCTTATAACTTATTCATTCATTCATATATATATATATATATATATATATATATATATATATATATATATATATATATATATATATATATATATATATATATATATATATATATATATATATATGTGACGTATCAAATGAGAACTTCAGTTATTATGAGAACTGAGAACTTTTAGTAATAACCATACGATTTAAAATCAATGTTCAGATTTGCATATATGTGATATATATTTAAACCAAAATCTATCTATTAATTATTGTCTCTTAAAATTTGAGTGAAATCTGAGCCATTAATTTTAAATTATATGGTTATTATTAAAAGTTATAAGTTTTCATAATAACTAAAGTTCTCATTTGATACGTGCTATATATATATATATATATATATATATATATATATATATATATATATATATATATATATATATATATATATATATATATATATATATATATATATATATATATATATATATATATATATATATATATATATATATATATATGAGGAGGGATCAAATTACACCAACAAGTTACACTAAATGTTACACTCTTTTATAACCATTGATTGTACTTTAATCTAACGGTTATTAAAAGACCTATTTTAGACTCATGATTCACGTGATTCTTTCTAAAGATAGTTTCCTCTATTTTTGGTAATAAATAAAAACATGATTTTTTAAATATTTAATAAATCAAAAAAGTTAGAATTCTTAAATAATTCTAAAACAAATTATTGATTATTAAAAAAATATTTTCTTCTTATTTTTAAAATAATCTCAACTTTTGTATTTTCTTTATAATAACTTTTATTATATTCAACTAAAGTAAATAATGAATTATGATTTTAAATATTTCTTAAAAAATCATAATTTTTAATAAAAAATGTGAATTTTAATATTTAATAATATTTTCTAAACAAAACAAAATTTTATCCACGTTTTTCTTTAAATCAAGTTCTATTATATATAAATTCAACTAATACCTTTTAAACAATAGTATGCAATAATACATTCAAAACATGTATGAAGAAAATAAAACTAAACAACAAGTAAAGAGTATATAATATAATGTTTAAGTTTTGAATAAAATAAATTAAAAAATGATATAAATTAAGTTCAATAAAATGTTCACTTTTTTTCCCGATTTTCAACATGATAATTATACACACATTACTCACTATTTTATTTTTTTCAATTTATGTTTATTAATACAATTTTAAATTTTATTTAAAAACTTATAGGTTTTATTGTGTATTTTAAGTAGATAAATATTGTTTTATTTAAAATAAATTAAATAATATTGTTTTAAAAGGATAAAATTAAAAGAAAAAGTAAAATTTAATATTTTTTAAGTAAAACAAAATTTTATTCTTTTAAAGCATACTATGAAATCTATAAATTTTTAAATAGATTACAAAATCGTATTGAAAATATTAAAGAAATTAAATAAAAAATAAATTCATTTAAAATTAAAAAACTATTTTTTATTAAGAATTATGATTTTTTAAAAATATTTAGAATCATAATTCATTATTTGCTTTAGTTGAATATAATAAAAATTAATATAAAGAAAATACAAAAAGTGAGATTATTTTAAATTTTTATTAAAAATTATGATTTTTTAAAAAATATTTAAAATCATAATTCATTATTTACTTTAGTTGAATATAATAAAAGTTAATATAAAGAAAATACAAAAGTTGATATTATTTTAAAAATAAGAAGAATTTTTTTTTTATTAATAATCAATAATTTTTTTAAGAATTATTTAAGAATTCTAACTTTTTGATTTTTTAAATATTTAAAAAATCATGTTTTTATTTATTACCAAAAATAGAGGAAACTATCTTTAGAAAGAATCACGTGAATCATGAGTCTAAAAGAGGTCTTTTAATAACCGTTAGATTAAAGTACAATTAATGGTTATAAAAGAGTGTAACACTTAGTGTAACTGATTGGTGTAATTTGATCCCTCCTCTCTCTCTCTCTATATATATATATATATATATATATATATATATATATATATATATATATATATATATATATATATATATATATATATATATATATATATATATATATATACACACACACACTAGGTAGTTGTTACTTGTTCAACAAGTTTATGCTTCATTTAACAAATTAACAACAAAAATTACCTCTAACTAACAAAATTAGTTATACGAATTGATTCTAACTAACTCCTACTTACATAACTTGAATTAAACTCATCACTCAGCATAGTCAATTTTTGATTTGACTTTGATGTTGAATACTACTTCTAAATATAACAATGATGATATTAAGGTACGAGAGTCAAAGATTCTACGATCAAACAAATCAACCTGGGGGTGGTATATTATGTGGGAACAAGACTGCAAAGGAAGGTGCCTCTTTTGGAACGATTGGACTAAAAGTGCTAATGGATCTCCAATTAGCAACACCAAAAATTAAAGGCTTTTTTGCAGCTACTAAGACAGTGGTGAATCCTGGTAGCAATAGTTCAATTTATGCCATTGCACAGTGTGTTGAAACTGCCACAGAAAGTACTTGTCTTGATTGCATGACAGTTGGATACAACAGCTTGCAAACTTGTCTTCCTAATACAGATGGTAGAGCATATGATGCAGGGTGTTTTATGAGATACTCAGAGACACCCTTTTTTGCTGATAATCAGGCTATTGATATCACAACCTATTTAAATCAAGGTACAAATATAATATAAAGTTCACTTTTCATTCATGTTAGATTAGCAGTACCTCATTTCAATGGAACTGGTGTAAGCTCTTCTTTTCTGTTATGAAGGTGGTTCAAGCAACAAATGGGCCATTATAGGTGGTGTTGTCGGAGGTGTAGGTGTTATTGCAATCATTCTTGCAATATTAGCTTGGCGACAATATAGAAAACCCAAGAGAGCTCCTAGAGGTTTGTGAATTGTGATGCGTGTTGCTTTAGTGTGTATTCTCTTTGTTGTTGTATAGAAAAACACTTCAATACACTTTTACAACGGTTTAACTACTGTGTTCTCTGTGATGTTTGGTTCTGTTCCTTGGCAGGAAACATATTGGGAGCAACTGAGTTGAAAGGTCCAGTTAACTACAAGTATAGTGATTTGAAAGCTGCAACAAAAAACTTCAGTGAAGAAAACAAACTGGGAGAAGGAGGCTTTGGTGATGTATACAAGGTAATCTAAAGTCTATTTTATAATTTCAATGAGAAGCATCATGTTCGAAGACAATAATGATTATGTGAATGTTTTGTCAACCATGTTATTGAAATAGGGTACTCTAAAAAATGGAAATGTTGTAGCAGTCAAGAAACTGGTTTTGGGAAAATCCAGCAAGATAGACAATGATTTTGAAAGTGAAGTAAAGCTCATAAGCAATGTTCATCATAGGAATCTTGTTAGACTTCTTGGTTGTTGCAGTAAAAAACAAGAGAGAATCCTTGTTTATGAATACATGGCAAACAGCAGCCTAGACAAATTCTTATTTGGTAAATCACTTCAATTCATATAATTATTTAACTTGTTGAATGTTTCTTCTTCTACCTTTTTCATAATCTTAAGTATATAAACCTGTTAATTAAATAGGTGAAAAACAAGGTTCCCTCAATTGGAAACAAAGGTGTGATATAATTTTAGGCACGGCAAGGGGACTGGCCTACCTACATGAGGAATTCCACATTTCCATTATACATAGAGATATAAAGACTAGCAATATACTCCTTGATGATAATCTTCACCCCAAAATTGCTGATTTTGGATTGGCGCGGCTTTTGCCCGGGGATCGATCTCATCTAAGCACAGGAGTTGCAGGAACTTTGTAAGACAACAATTTCATTCACATAGATTACATTTAACTAAAAAACATATGTTATAAAAGAGAGAACTAAGTCTCACGTTATGTATATTATCCATTGGTCAGGGGATACACGGCACCTGAGTATGCAATTCATGGCCAATTATCAGAAAAGGCTGATACCTATAGTTATGGTATTGTAGTCCTAGAAATCATAAGCGGTCAAAAGAGTACAGAAATAAAGGAAGATGATGATGGTGATTACCTTCTTCAAAAGGTAAGCAATTTCTCACAAGTCATACATAGGAATTTTTAGTTATTACCACCTCTCTAATCATTTTACCATATGGTATTTGATTTTCACTTAACAGTCATGGAAACTGCATGAGAGAGGCAGGCACTTGGAGCTCGTGGACAAGACCTTAGACCCTAATGATTATGATGGAGAAGAAGTGAAGAAAATGATAGAGATTGCTTTACTATGCACTCAAGCATCAGCAGGAATGAGACCAACAATGTCTGAAGTAGTAGTCCTCCTCCAAACCAAGAGTTTAGTGGAGCACCTACAACCAACTATGCCTGTGTTTGTAGATACGAATCTTAGGTCTCGTGAAGGAAACTCTACCTCAACTGGTTCTTCTACATCTAATGCTACTGCCTCCTTTTCTATTTTATCAGCTCGTTGATTAATTATATGCAGCAGTAAAGGGATGAGTCGTACATTTCCTTCGCTGTTACAAGAAAATTATACTATGTATTAAGGTTTTGTAACATTAAATGAAATAAGAGGAACAATATAAAAATTTCTCCATAAATATATGTTGTTATTCTCAATCCATGCATGATGTATGTCTCTTGTGAATGATGATATAGTTGAAGTTACACAAACTATTGATAATAACTAACTTAGAGAGTTAGTTATTCAGTTAGTAAAGTTTGTTATCTAGTTAGTTGATTGTTATCTCCTCACTAGCTATATAAGAACTACTAACTGATGTAAAAGATTGAGATTGAGCAATATACTTTCCCTTTCTTCTTCCTCACATGCAATTCTTATACTTTCTTATTCATCAAGCAATAGCTGCAACTGTTTTCATTCATGAAGTTGCACCATTGCATGTTCACATGGTATCATCGACCTGTGATCCAATCTTGTTGGAACAAGCCTAAAGCTCTAAGGTGAATCAATGGTGAAAATGGGTTTTGGGGAAGATGAAGATGAGAGAGAGATAGAGAGTAATTTGAGAGAGTAATTTGAGGAGAATTGTAAATGTTTTTTATTCAAAATGGCATTACAATCAATGTACACATTTGGAGCTATTTATAACAAGCAATTAACAAAAACAAACAAAACACTACAACCAAAACTGCTACTGTCAGCACACAACAAAACTAGAAAACGTGTTGGAAACCGGTTCCCTTCGAAAGTTTGTTTTTCTGCTTCAGTGCAGAAACAGCTTTTCCAAATAAGCTGTTCTGCACAGAATCACTTCTGAAGCTTCATGTGCTTGACTTATACTTTCAACACACCACCTTAAGTCAAGCACTCCACATTCTTCAAGCTCAATTTCTTCACAAGCCTCTTGAACACTTCGTTTGTTACCGCCTTCGTCAACAAATCCGCAAGTTGTTCTTCGCTTCGACAATGAGCAAGCTTCAGCTGTCCACCACACACCAGCTCCCTCAAGTAATGAAACCTCATCTCTATATGCTTGCTTCTCCCATGTGCAATGGGATTCTTAGCAAGGTTGATAGTTGAGAGGTTGTCCACAAATAGTGTGACAACTTTCACATCAAAGTTGCCCAACTCACCAAGTAGATTCATAAGCCACACGGATTGACATGCACACATGGAGGCTGCGATATACTCGGCCTCACAAGAAGAGAGTGCCACCACGGATTCCTTCTTAGAGCACCAAGAGATTGGAGCTCCTCCGAACATAAAGACATAACCGGCGGTTGATTTCCTATCGTCTTTATCTCCACACCAATTGGAATCCGTATAACCGAGCAATTCGCACATGTTGCCCACATCAGCCGCGGGAAAGAGAATTCCACAGCCAAGAGTACCTTTGACATAGCGAAGGATTCTCTTAACTGCTGCCAAATGAGACACCTTCGGTCTCGCCATGAATCTACTCACAATACCGACACTAAATGCCAAATCCGGTCGTGTATTGCACAAGTAACGTAAGGATCCAATCAATCTCCTATATTGAGTTGGGTCTACGTCATCCTCTTCCTCACTTTTGGACAGCTGCAGCCTTGGTTCCATAGGTGAATTGGCAGCATTACAATGCTCCAAATCACACCTTTTCAATATCTCATGAGCATACTTTCTTTGGTGCATGAGAAGTCCCAACTTGGACTTGTGAAACTCAATGCCAAGAAAGTATGTCATGACACCAAGATCACTCATCTCAAACTCTTCCATAAGATCTCCTTTGAACTTGGAAATAAACTCCTCATTGCTGCCCGTTATCAAGAGGTCATCCACATACAAGCAGAGAATGATCACACCTTTAGTCTTGTCCGTCTTCACATAAACTCCATGTTCGGACACACACTTCTTGAAGCCTACCTCAATAAGAAAAGTGTCTATGCGTTTGTTCCAAGCTCTAGGAGCTTGTTTCAAACCATAGAGAGCTTTCTTCAATTTGTAGACTCTACCCTCTTGGTTTTCTATCTCAAAACCGGGGGGCTGCTCTACATAGACTTCCTCTTCAAGTGTACCATTCAAAAATGCGGATTTCACGTCCATTTGGTACATTTGCCAACTCTTACTATTGGCAATACCAACAACCAGCCTTATGGTCTCCAATCTAGCTACCGGAGCAAATACCTCGTCATAGTCTACACCTTCTCGCTGCAAAAATCCTTTTGCTACTAGTCGAGCCTTATGCTTGACAATCTCGCCTTTAGGATTTGTCTTCACTTTGTAAACCCACTTTACTCCGATTGCTTTCTTCTTTTCCGGCAAGTCTACCAGCTCCCAAGTACTGTTTTTCTCAATGGATTCCAGCTCCTCTTTCATAGCACAGACCCATTTTGCATTGCTTAATGCCTCTTCCGTACTAACATGTTCGGATTCGGCCATAAGCGCAAAATGAATGAGATCACCATCATGATCAATCTCGTTGTCTTGGAATACTTCACAATCTTGGAGCCTTTGTGGTAGACCTCTGTGTCTTGTTGGTCTTCTACTGGAATTAACATTGCCACCTTCGATCGGATTCGGAACAACAACTGGAACCTGCTGCTGCTGCTGATTTTCTGCATTCTGCACTGGAAACCGATTACCAGTTTCAGAGGAACCGATTTCTTCTTCAGAAATTCCCATTTCAGCCAGTTTTCGCGAAGGAAACCGGTTTCCCTCTGTTGAGGAACCAGTTTCTGCACCAGAAAGAGCAGTTTTTCTGCTGTCAAACTGCTTCAGCTCCTCGACCACTACGTCCCGACTTATCACGATCTTTTTGCTACTCATGTCAAACAGTTTGTAGCCTCCGGTAGGATGGTATCCAACAAGAATCATCACCTCACCTTTGTCATCCAACTTTTTTCTAAGTTGGCCCGGAATATGTCTAAAAACGATCGAACCGAAAACTCTTAAATGCGCTAAATTCGGTTTATGACCAGACCATACCTCTTCCGGTGTCACTTTGTCAAGACTCTTAGTAGGGCACCTATTCAACAAATAGGCTGCTGTAGAGACCGCTTCACCCCATAGTTCTTTCGGCAAGTCCTTCCCCTTCAACATGCTACGAACCATGTTCATAATTGAGCGATTTCTCCGCTCGGCAATTCCATTTTGTTGAGGCGTGTAAGGTGGAACAACCTCACGCACTACACCCTCCTCATCACAATAATTCTCGAACTCACTTGAGGTATATTCACCTCCACCATCCGTTTTGAGAATTTTCAACTTGTGTCCGGATTGCCGCTCCGCCATGGACTTAAAACGCTTGAATACTTCGAACACCTCACTCTTCCTCTTTATGAGGTAAATCCATAGTTTCCTACTAAAGTCATCAATAAAAGTAACAAAGTACCTGTTCCCTCCATACGAGTCGACTTGCATTGGGCCACACACGTCGGAATACACCACCTCAAGGTGCATCTTGGTCCTATGACCAACATCCTTGCTGAAACTGTTTCTATGTTGCTTCCCTTGCACACACTCTTCACATAGTTCAGCTGGAAGATTAATCCTTGGCAGCCCGGTTACCATGCCATGCCTTTGCAACGCGTCGAGGTCTCTAAAATTGAGGTGTCCAAACCGGTAGTGCCACAACCACTCTTCTCTACTAGCGGCTGTAGCTAAACACTTATGTTCCATGACTTTCAACTCTATTTTGAAAGTTCTATTTGCAGCCATAGGTGCTCTCAAGACTAAAACGCCTTTTTGGTCAAAAACGCGTAAAATCTTGTTTTCCATCCGAATTGTGTAGTTCTTCTCGAGCAATTGGCCAATACTCAAAAGGTTACACCTTATTCCTGGAATGTATAATACATCTTTGATCAAAGAATGACTCCCATCTTTTTTCTTGATCAAAACGTCACCTACTCCGTCGGCCGCTAACGTAGTGTCATCCGCGAATCTCACTCTATTCCGCGTAGCTTGATTGATTTTCACAAACCAATCTTTTCTACCGGTCATATGCGTTGAACAACCCGAGTCCAAGTACCATTCATCACTGTTTTGGACTCCACCTCGAATGGTAACCATTGCGTTTCGCTCCGTATGCACTTGTGCAGAAAATTCTGCACTGTTATGCTTGCTGCCCAGCCACTGACGCGTCACTGCGTTGCTGTCCAGCCCTTCCTTACAGCCATTGTTCTCCTCCGTGATCATAACAAGAAGCGTGTCATCTTCCTCTACCTCTTGCCTAGCAACTTTAGCTTCATCCCCATGATTTTCCTTGGATTTTGCATTACACTCTTTTGCAAAATGACCAAGCTTTTGACAATTATAGCATTTCACATTGCTTTTGTCAAATCTCTTGAAGTTGCTACTTTGACCACCACCTCTAGTGCTACTCTCTCCTCTTTGTGCCATGGAATTCCTAGAACCTTGGGAATCCTTTCCACTAGAATTCTGAAAATTTGCCTTGCCTCTTGAAGACCACTTGCCTTTGGACTTCTTGTTCTTCTCATTGAACCTTGCTTGCAATGCAATTTCCGCCTTGGCCTTGTCATTCCCTCTTTCATCTAGTCTTTGCTCATGTGCTTCCAATGAACTTTGAAGCTCTTCCTTGCTCAAAGTGAGAAGATCCTTGGACTCTTCCAAGGCTACAACAATGTTATCAAATCTTGGTGTTAACGAACGCAAGATTTTGGCTACTACATTTTGTACCGACACGGTTTCACCACATGCCTTCATTTGATTCACCAAACGCGTTATACGCGTTACGTATTCATTGATCGATTCTTTCTCCTCCATTTGCACTAATTCGAACTGCCGTTTGTGAGTTTGTAACCTCACCACCTTTGCTTTGTCGGCTCCTTCGTATGCTTTCTTCAAGATATCCCATGCCTCCTTTGCGTTTGAACAGTCTCCAACTTTCTCAAAGTTGTCATTGTCAACACAAGAGTGGATCAAGAAGAGTGCCTTGTAGTCTTTCTTCTTCTCCTCCTTGTGTGTGGCTTGTTGAGCAGCTGTGGGCTCTGCTCCAAGTGGTGTGACTCCATTGTTCACCACTTCAAGCACTTCTTGATACCCAAACAAGACTTTCATTTGCTTGCACCATTTGTCGTAGTTCTTGGATTCAAGAATTGGGAGGTTGGTGGGGATTCGGTCAGTGGATGTCATATTCGCAGCGGATATTGGATCGTAACCAGGCTCTTGATGCCAGATGTTGGAACAAGCCTAAAGCTCTAAGGTGAATCAATGGTGAAAATGGGTTTTGGGGAAGATGAAGATGAGAGAGAGATAGAGAGTAATTTGAGAGAGTAATTTGAGGAGAATTGTAAATGTTTTTTATTCAAAATGGCATTACAATCAATGTACACATTTGGAGCTATTTATAACAAGCAATTAACAAAAACAAACAAAACACTACAACCAAAACTGCTACTGTCAGCACACAACAAAACTAGAAAACGTGTTGGAAACCGGTTCCCTTCGAAAGTTTGTTTTTCTGCTTCAGTGCAGAAACAGCTTTTCCAAATAAGCTGTTCTGCACAGAATCACTTCTGAAGCTTCATGTGCTTGACTTATACTTTCAACAAATCTTTCGGCTGTGATTCGAAGGTCCTCAATCTCCTTCATTGAGTGCAAAAAGTATTTTGAATTTTGAAAATTTTAACTCAAAAGAGAAATGCAAAAATGGAAAAGAATCGAGGAAGAAGAAAAAGAGTTTAGTATTAAGATTTTAGAATGTAAACTATTAATTAACCCATTTAAAATTTTAGAAATCAAGTTCAAACAATATTTTTGACAATTCAATATGTTTTTGAGATGTTTGAGAGGAGAAAATAATTTACATATTTTATTAGACAAGTTTTAGTATTTTCTCATTTATTAAAGCTTCGACCTGTTTGTTTTAATTTCTGTCAATTAACAACAGTGTGGCAGGCTAGCAGGACTAATTCAGAGTCTTCTAGATTATTTTTTTGTTGGATAATAAACTAATACTAACTTATTTTCTAGAGACACATGTTAAACATAGACAAAAATATTGTATTAAAAATAGCAATGAAAAACATTAATTAAATTTTTTTAATAAAAACAAAACATAATTTTCAAAGCATTATCTTTTTTTTCTAACCAAACATATGACTGGCGTGTGAAAGATAAGATTGAGAGTAGAATGCTAAATAATTAGAATAATGACAACATTAAATTCATTGCTAAATATTTTATTAGTATGGGACTTTTTATGTTTCTATATTACTCAAAACTTTATCTTATATGAATGCCACCTCACCTGATAGCATTTGTTAATTACATGGAAGGTCAAGAAGCAGCTCCCAGCAAAATAAAAAATTCAAGATCAATAAGTCAAGAAGAACGAAAAAAATATAAAGAAATTAATAAATAATGATGAATCAAATTGCTGATAAAAGATATTGAGTTTTCATTTTCTCTTCTATAAATTATTTTTTATTAAATCCTCCTGTGCTCCTACATGGACTCTTCCCATTTCTGTATCTATAAGGCAAACGACATGCTCCTATCTACAAGACATTGGCTGTCTCATCTCTCTCATATTAGAAACAAATATACCTTAAAAAAAGCTAAAACTATTACGGATGATGCTGCAAGTTAAGCTAGTCTTCACAACGTTGGTGTGTTGGAACATAATAACTAGTTATAACTGTGTAGTTGGAGATTCACAAACAAGTATAGTACTAAACAGTGGTTGCAGCACATATAACGCATCAAATTTACATAGCTTCTACGCGAACATTAATGGAACATTTTCAGATTTGAGAAATGAAATTAGCAATGGCAGCAAACACTTTGCAACAGCACAAGAAGCAAGAGGAGATGTGATGACATATTCTCTCTTTCAATGCAGAAATTACCTCTCCAAAAAGGATTGTGTTGCTTGCTTCAATACTTCTTCTACTAAAATTCGTGACTGCTCAGCTTCCAATGGTGCAAAACTCATCTATGATGGGTGTTTCCTAAGGTATGTATGTCGTTGATTCCTAATATATTACCATCTTAATTTTAATCGGTTAAAATTTTAGATTTGAATATATAAATGTCGTGCCTTTTATGTAGATCTTTGTTTTGGTTTTAAATGGATCTTTGTTGATGATCTACGAGATTGGTGATTGGTTCTTTGAATTAACCGGTTTTAAGTTTAAATTAAAAGTTATTTTTTAAAAAATTATTTCATTTTATATTTAAATTAGAAGTACAAAGAAAATATTTTCACAAACATTATAAATTCAATTTGATAACTAGCACAGCTGGTTTATGTCATAATATTAATATGATTGAAACTTTCTCCTGTCAAAAAAAAAAATGATTGAGACTTTTTTGTCGAGTTCTCTATCTTTTAAAAGTCAAAACAAAAATATCTGTCCTTGAAATTAATATTTTAAAATTTAAACTATTAGTCGTTTAAATTTGTTCTGCAAGGAAAGAAAATTTAATAAACACGCATTTTCATTTTCATTATCTTATTCGTATTTGTGTAGTCATACGAAAAACACATCATCTTATTATTAATTTATATTTGATTTATTAAATAATAAATCTACATCACTTATATGATATTACAAAATTATTTTATATAATAAATCTTAGTTATTCAAAAAATTAGTGAGGAGATATCCTAGTTGACTAGAAAAAATATTATGTTATTCGTAAAAATAAAAATGAAATTTTAGTCTTTTCATAACTCAATTGTTAAACAGCATTCTACAAGTGTTAAAAAATTCTCATAATATAATTAATTTTATATATATATATATATATATATATATATATATATATATATATATATATATATATATATATATATATATATATATATATATATATATATATATATATGGCATATCATATGAGAATGACATATTTATATGAGAATGTGAGAATGAATCTGATTCATTGGATTTTAAAATAAATGGTGGAGATTATGAGTGAATCTTTTTTCTCTCTCTCCTGTATTTTGAAATAAATGAAGTAGGAGAGAGAAAAAAAAATTCACTCATAATCTCCACCATTTATTTTAAAATTCAATGGTTCGGATTCATTCTCATATTCTCATATAAATATGTCATTCTCATATGATATGCCATATATATATATATATATATATATATATATATATATATATATATATATATATATATATATATATATATATAACATTTCTTCGTACCGGAAGAATGACTACCACTTTTCAATGAGATAGCTTGTTCAACCACAACACAAATAAATAAAGGATATTATTAAAAAAAATATTTTTTATAACAGATTTCAATATAATTTATGGTATGTGATAACCACCATTTTCTATCACGTGCTAGTGACGGTTGTAAGAAATAAATAACGTTCACATTTCACTATAGTCCAGATTATCAACAATGATAAAATGTTACTAGATTATAAATTCGATTCTCAGTTAAATTATGGATAAAAAATGGTTGGTATACCATATTTCATTATGATTGGGCTAATATAACCATTGTAAATTCCTTTATTATTTTTTTTATATTTTTTAAAACTTTCTATTATATACCATATTATTTTTAATTTTTATATTTATATATTCACAAAAATTTGTAACGAAACTATACATTAAGCATCAATGGCTTCTATCCAATACCAAAATATTAAACAAACATAAGGATTATTTATATCATAATCAATATATTGTAATCATATATTATATATATATATTATAAAATCAATGTCAATTTAACATATAAATCTCATTGAAGCAAGATGTCTAATGTATAGTATCGTTTTTAAAATTTTATGATGTGAATGATGTAGTGTTGTTAAACATCAATATAAGATTATGTTTGGGATCCATTTGCTAACTGATAGTCTATAGTTTATAGTTGATGGCTGATGATTGATAACTTATAACTTATGGTTGATGGTTGAGACTCATAGCTGATAAGTTAATTGAAGTGTTTCGTAAAATTAGCTGTTCAAGTATTTTATAAATGTAAAATGACATAGATATTTAATACATAATTATTTTGTTTTAAATTAAAATAAATTATAAAGGATAAAGTGAATTTTTACTAAAATAATAAGGATAAAAAAGGAAGAAAAATGATAAGTTATAAGCTATAAGCTAAAATGCTATTTGAAATAGCATCTGAAAAATAAGTTATAAGCTACTAAAATAAGTTATAAGCTCAAGATGAAAAGACTGTTACCAAACAAGTATCAGGGTCGGCCCTAGGGGTAGGCCACCAAGACTACCGCCTAGAGCCTCATTTTTTTTATATATTTATATGTTCAAATTAATTTATTTTTTTAAATAATAATCTTTTCAATTATTTTTTATATCAATCAAATAATAGCAATTTATTTATAATTTATTATTATAACAACCATTTAGGATGTGTAGTGTATAATTGATTAATTTAAAATCAAGACCTCTAAAATTTTCGGAGGCTCTGTGTAGGTTTACGTGAAAAATAAATAGGGGTCTTATTTTGTTATTGGTTAACCATAATCAATATTTTTTAGACCCTTTTAACCACAACTTAAGCGTGAAATATTTTGAGTCTGTGTGATAGCCCGCTTTTAACGCTTTAAAACGGCCATGTTAAAAACCATACTTATAAATAATAATCTTTTAAGTTCTCTTACATAGAAAAAGAATACTTGAAATTTAAGTTTTTTTAAAGAATTTTGGTGATGTTTTTTCAATTATGATTTTTTAAATGATAACAAGAGTGTTTAGATGTGTTGATTTTATTATCCATAGAAAATAAAATTGATTAGAATAATTTAATAATTTTACATTCTAAAAAACATAAAATTAAAATACAATAATCTAAAATAAAAATGTTTCTATTATATTAAAATATTTAATTTAAATTTTTGCCTCAGGCCTCTAAGTGTGTTGGGTCGACCCTGTCAAGTATAAATTATCATATGAGCTTATAAGCTATAAATTGTGTCTTACCAAACAAAGCCTTGGTAAGACATAATTTTGAGCTTATAATAACAAACTTTTCAGTGGTAAAAATTATTATGTTATTGTAAATATATTATTATCTCTCAATAATCAACCATGTTGACAGAGATAATGTCTATCATGTGTTTTCTGACATAATGTTCACTTTCGTATCCTCCTTAATATTTCAATATCTATAAAATTATATAATATAGTGAGTAATAATACATATAAAAAACACATGTAATTATAGATAAATGAATGTCACAAATAATACAATTATTAAAATAATATAAATTTTAAGATTTTTCTAAGTACATTCAACATATTTGTTCCCTCCACAACTCTATATAGTCAAAATATTTTAAACATTATGTAAGAAACAAGACAAATGATAGATATTTTATGTAAGAAAAATGGCAAGATTACCTATTTAAGATGGAGAAATACTAAAAAAATTGATTTTGTTGGTATTCTAATAAAGACTTTCTCTCTTTTTTATCAATGATAGATATTTTATGCGATGAAAATGTGACATGAGATAATGGATTTCCCATGAAAAACTTTATGTACGCTGTATTGATATAATTCCATATATTTTGGAGTGTGTAGCTACAGCATGAGCTAATTTTTTATTTGACTTTGATGTTGGATAGTAGTTTCTAAATATAATAATGGATAGTAGTTTCTAAATATAACAATGACGAATATTAAGGTACGACAGTGAAAGGTTCTACGATCAAACAAATCAACCTGGAGGTGGTATATTATGTGGGAACAAGACTGCAAAGGAAGGTGCTTCTTTTGGAACAATTGGACTAAAAGTGCTAATGGATCTCCAATTAGCAACACCAAAAATTAAAGGCTTTTTTGCAGCTACTAAGACAGTAGTGAATCCTGGCAGTGGTAGCAATAGTTCAATTTATGCCATTGCACAGTGTGTTGAAACTGCCACAGAAAGTTCGTGTCTTGATTGCATGACCGTTGGATACAACAGCTTGCAAACTTGTCTTCCTAATACAGATGGTAGAGCATATGATGCAGGGTGTTTTATGAGATACTCAGATACACCCTTTTTTGCTGATAATCAAGCTATTGATATCACAACCTATTTAAATCAAGGTACAAATATAACATAAAGTTCACTTTTCATTCATATTAGATTAGTATTTAGTAGTACCTCATTTCATTGGAACTGGTGTAAACTCTTCTTTTCTGATATGAAGGTGGTTCAAGCAACAAATGGGCCATTATAGGTGGCGTTGTTGGCGGTGTAGGTCTTGTTGCGATCATTCTTGCAATTTTAGCTTGGCAACGATACAGAAAACCTAAGAGAGCTCCTAGAGGTCTGTGATGCTTGTTGCTTCAGTGTGTATTCTCTGTGATGTTTGGTTCTGATTTTGTCTCTGCCTTCAAACTCGTGTGTTCTTTGGCAGGCAACATATTGGGAACAACCAAGTTGAAAGGTCCAATTAAATACAAGTATAATGATTTGAAAGCTGCAACAAAAAACTTCAGCGAAGAAAATAAACTGGGAGAAGGAGGGTTTAGTAAAGTATACAAGGTAAGCGAAAGTTTTTATATAATATCAATGAGAGGCGTGTTCAAAGACAATAATGATTCTGTGAATGATTTTTCAACCATGCTTTTGAAATAGGGTACTCTAAAAAATGGAAATGTTGTGGCAGTCAAGAAACTGGTTTTGGGAAAATCCAGCAAGATAGACAATGATTTTGGAAGTGAAGTAAGGCTTATAATAAGCAATGTTGATCATAGGAATCTTGTTGGACTTCTTGGTTGTTGCAGTAAAAAACAAGAGAAAATCCTTGTTTATGAATACATGGCAAACAGTAGCCTGGACAAATTCTTATTTGGTAAATCACTTCAACTAATTTCTTGAATGCTACTTCTTCTACCTTGTTCATAACCTTAAGTATATAAACCTGTTGATTAAATAGGTGAAAAACAAGGCTCCCTCAATTGGAAACAAAGGTGTGATATAATTTTAGGCACAGCAAGAGGACTGGCCTACCTACATGAGGAATTCCACATTCCCATTATACATAGAGATATAAAGAGTAGCAACATCCTCCTTGATGATAATCTTCACCCCA